>NW_024705035.1:0-30000 GCF_018977255.1 Callorhinchus milii
GTCTGTCACCAGCGACGCTGGGGTCCTGTGTCTGGTGTGGACACACAGCACTTTTTTGTTGGTCAGTGGGTGTCTGACACATGCGGAAATGCATCATTGTGCTTAAGAGATTGCAAACCAAGCCGAGACTTCCGAGGATCCCACCTACACACGGAAATCCCAGAGACAGATTGTTGGGATGGAATGCACAGATCGTTCTCTCTCTCCCCGGAGGGACGTATCATGCTTACCTAATTCCGGAGAGTATTAGGCACAGGTTGACAAGAGCCAAGACTTGGGGACCCCAGAGTAATACCTGGAGTGTAACCAGTTAAAAACCATGTAAGATTACTATTGAGAGCACTGCTTAACAAGCTTCTCTCTGCTCGTCCAGATAGGATCACAGATAGGATCATTACTGCTTTGGCTCGCAGGGTTAACAGGAGCCAAATGGAAAAAACAACCTGTGCTGCCAACAAGCCAGACTGGCTGCTTTGTCATCATCAGTGTTTGGAGGGGCTGTCACAATGGTGGTGGGCATTAAGCTGCAACATATGGATCGGAGCCGCAGTCAACCAGTCAACCCCAACCCCACCTTCAAAACTACTGTCATCAAAATCGCCCCTCCTGGAAAAACCCACCCTCGGTCTCTCTAACCAGACAAATGACCAGCTCTTTTCTAACTTGCCTTTCTTGGCCAAAGTTCTGGAACACATTACTATAAATCAACTTTGCTCACACATCTCCATTCCCTACTGGAGCCCCTCCAGCCCAGTTTCCGCCCTGCCCAAAGCACAGAGACAGCACTTGTCAAAGTCACAAATGATGTCCTCTCTCTCTCTCTGTGGCCAAGGCTCCCTCTGCCTCCTTGTCCTGGAACTCTCCACACAATCAATGTCGCCATCCTCCTGTACCACCTCTCCTCCCTGATCCATTTCACTGAGACCACACCCACCTAGTTAGAGTCCTACTTAACAGCCGACAACACTTTGTATCCGCAATTGGTTTTTCCTCCTGCCCCGAACAGTCATGTTCTCTCTCACCGAGGTCATCCGCAGACATGGGTAAACTTCCACATCTATGCAGATGTCACCCAAATATGTGACTGTCTGTAGCTGAACATTGACAAGACAGAAGCCATACTCCTTGGCTCTCGTCAACAACTTCGCTCCTGCAGCTCTGACCTTAACTTCCCCAGCGCAACCTCGGTGTCAGGTTTAATCCTTAGCTGTCCTTCCTACCCCATATCCAATCCCTAACCAGGACCGCCTTCCTCCAGCTCCACCACATTGCCCGCCTCTGACCGTACCTTACACCTAACACAGCTAAAACCCTCGTCGACGCATTTGATACCTCCCGGCTAGACTATTCCAATGCCCTCCTTGCCGTTCTCCCCAGTTACACAATCTGCAAAATACAACTTTAATTCAGAACTCTGCCGCCGATTTACTCACCCACTCTAAACTCCATAACCCCATCACACCAGTCTTCGCCAGGTTCCACTGGCTCCCAATCACAGAACGGATCGACTTCAAGATTCTCACACTGGTCTACAAATATCTTCGCGAGCTGGAACCTCCCTACCTCTCCCTCCTGCTTAATTGGAAGACGTTCCACTTCACCAGCTGCCGACTCCACTCGGCTGGCTCTGGCCTCCTGCTCGTGCCTTATCCCACTGCTCCATCATCAGTGGCTGTACTTTCAGCCACTTTGCCCTGAAATTTTGGAATGCTCTCTCTATCAATCCCTCTGCCTTGTTCCCTCCTTCCACTTCATGCCTGAAGACCGTGCTTACGGTCATCTCCTCCCTCGTCTCAGTTTCCGCCACTATCAAGCACTCAGAGATGCTACCCCTCATGAAGGGCGCTATTTAAAGGTAAATTATTCTATTTTTTCCTAGTTGCAGCTGTGTCTGCCGAAGACTGCATCAATTATGCAACCATGACCCCATGTGGAAGGTGCAGTGTCACAAGTACTGGCTTGTGTCAGAGTGAGTCTGAATAATATCCTCTTATTAACTTGAAGCATTCTTGAGAGTTGAATACAAACCAGCATGAGCTTTGCTTTAATCTACTCAGCTGTGGGGAGAAGCTGGAGAGATTAGGACTCTTTCTTTTAGAACAAAGTTGCCTGCTTCATGTCCCCTGCCCTAACTGCCCACCATCAATGGATGGGCTTTCAACCTATCCGGCCCCACTCTCTGGAACTCCATTCTGAAGTCCCTCATTATCTCTAAAGAGCTACGAGATGTTAACCTATGTGAAAGGTGCTGTATAAGTGACAATTGTTGTTTTTAAAGGAGCAAATGCTTGAATGTAAAATAGACCAAATGGCCTCCTCCCATGTAGTATTAACTACCGCCCCATCTCCAACCTTCCTTTTCTTTCTAAAGCCCTGGAACTAATTGTTGCTTTCCAGCTTTGCTCCTTTCTCTCCCGCCACTCCCTTAGGAACTCTTCCAATCGACAGCACAGAGATAGCCTTGGTCAAAGTGACAAATTACATTCTGTCTATCTATGACCAGGGCTCCGTAACCTCTGCTTTGTTCCTTAGGGAAGAGAAAGCAGAGAAAAAACTGAGCTGGAAGGAAATGTTTTGTGAGTATTTCTCTGACCTGGGGCGCTACATCGAGCACTACGCTGAAGTCAGGACAGCTTGGGAGGAGCTAAAAGCTTTTCTGGAAGTGCAATGTCCCCGAATGATTGCATCATTGAAAGGTAACCACAGAGTTTTGTGCTGTAAACATCTCTAAGTTCAGCACTGCTGTCTCCTAAATAAGACAAAAGTCATTTGTTATTACCTTCATGACCTTAGTCATCACCTTATCTTGCATTTTAGTTATTTTCTTTTTTAAGTTCCTCTCCCTGCAGATTAACTTTGTGGTACATCGGGTATATCATCATCCAGGATGCACTCTCCATTTCATCGAGCCACTCCAGAACCTCAACTGTCCTTTCTACCCCATATCTGTGCCATGACAAGCTCTGCCTTCCCTCACCTCCGCAACATCGCCCGGCTCTGCCACTGCCTCACCTCTCAGGCCACCGAGACTCTCATACATGCCTTCATCACATCTAGGCTCAACTACGCCAACTTTCTGCTTGTCAGCCTTCCCAACTCTTCCCTCCACAAGCTGCAGATCACCCAGGACTCTGCAGCTTGTATCCTCTTCTCACCAGGCTCTGTGACCCCCATCACCCCCACCCTAACCTGGCTCCACTGCTCCCCATCCCCCAGAGAATAGAGTTCAAAATCCTCGTCCTCACCTTCAAGGCCCTCAACGGCCTTGCCCCTCCCTACCTCTGCGACCTGCTGACCCCACCTGTCCGCTCCTTCCCCTCAGCAGGATGTGGCGTGCTCCATGTCGCCCGCCTGGCCCGCTCTACCATTGGCGATTGGGCCTTCAGCCTGGAACTCCATGCCACATTTGCTTTACTCCCTCTCTTGCTTCCTTCAACACACATCTCAAAACCCTGCTCTTCAACTGAGCGTTTGGCCACCCTCCTACACTCCGTGCACTCCACGCTCCCCGATCCTGGCCCCCACGTCAGGTCCAAATCCCTGTCTGTCCAGCGCCTTTGGACGGCCTCCTAACGTGAAAGGCACTGTGCAAATGTAATTTTGTATTGTATCAGGTATGTTCGGTGTATTGGGTATCTGTAATCAGGTAAATCTCCATGATGTGGTGCTCCTGGGCTTCGCTGTATGAGTAGCTCCATTGCAAAGTCCAGGATTAAGAAGTGCAGGGGATTGTCAGGTAATGTTCGATGTTCTATCAGTGCCTGGATTAGTGCAAACTTTCTGCAGCTGAATATGGACAAGACGGAAGTCATACTCGTTGACTCCTGTCAACGTCTTCACTCCTGCGGATCTGAACTCCTCAAACTCCCTGGGCTCTTCCTCAGACTCCAGTGTGCAACCTAGGCGTCCGGTTCAACCCCCAGCTGTCCTTCCAACCCCCACATCCGGTCCCTGACCAGGACCACCGTACTCCACCTCTGCTATATTGCCCGCCTCCGACCGTATCTTATCCCAAATGCACCTGAAATCCTTGTGCATGCGGACGTCCCAAGCGCCTTGGGACGTCCTCCTGACGTGAAAGGCGCTTTATAAATGGAATCTTGTTGTTGTTGTTGTTGTTGTCACCTCCCGCCAGGTTTAATCAAACGCACTCCTCGCTGGACTCCCCAGCTCCACTATTCAAAAAATCCAGCTCATTCAGAACTCTGCTGCCCCCACACTGACCTGGACCAAACTCCATATCCACATCTCACCAGTTCTGGCCCAGACTGATGGGGATCACACATCACCGAACGGATCAACTCACACTCCTGTTCAAATCCATGAATTCCCTGGCACCTCCCTACCTCTCCAACCTCCTCACTCAGCAATCCACCATCCGGCGCCTCCGCTCGACTGGCACCGATCTCCTGATTGTCCCTTGCACCTTCCCCTCCACCATTGGAGGTCAAGCTTTCAGCCACTACGCCCCGAAACTGCGGAACACTCTCCTTCAATCCCTCTGAATTGCGCCCTCTCCCCTTTTTCAAGTCCCACCTGAAAACTTTCCTTTTCGACTGTGAGACGTCTCAATGACGTGATAAGGCGCTATATCAGATGTAAGGATTATTACTATTTCTGTGTCAAGGCCTCTCACATGAGGACCTGGATTAAGCAGCTCGTGCTCAGTAAGCCTGGTAAACAACATTGGACTTGGAACTCCAGAACATCAAAGTGGCTGGCATGTCACAAGCTCTCTTGTAAAGGTCCGCCCTCCCACTGAAGGCAGATGTTCATTGACTAACTGATGAGGAAACTCTGAGGCTTGAGGCGACAGCTACAGGAGGGTATTATCTGGAATCTGAGTTTGTGAACATATCCAGGGCTCAGAATCCATCTTGATTGGTTTACAGAGAGGAAGCATCTGCTGCCCAAGTTCCAACTGGTGAAACCATGAGTAGGGCCGAGCTATGAGCAGAAAGATGGTGGCAATACTCTCACGCACTTCTTGCTGAGTTGTGTTGCTCACTGAGAAGCTCACAGGAGCTCCTGGTACCTGCCGTTCACCTAGTGAGGGCTCAAGCATGCACAGATGACAAATGAACAACTGGGGACTATCCTGGGGCTGGGTGGTGTGGAGAAAGTGCTCAGTTCCAAGATGACCTGCCTGACAATGGAATATTGGAATTCAGCCAACCCTCTGTTGCGGTCTCTAGTTCTGTTCCTGAGTCAGGTGGATCCGACAAGAAAGGTGCTATACTAAATTATGTTTGATGATCATGATCATGCCCTTTCTAGCCTGTGCCTTTTAGTAATGTGGGAGGGAAGTAGGTTCTCCAGGCTGTACCTTTTATAATTCTACATTTTGTATTATAGAATCATAGATTTTACCCATTGAACTCCACTTCCTCACCCTTTCCCCGTACCCCTTAATGTTTCTCTTCAACAAATATTTGTCTATATATTGTAATTATGAGCTTAATATTTAGCATAGTACTTTGTAAAGGAGGTTTATATAAATAGGTAGTATGCTACTCAGCAGCTAGAACTGGAGATGATAATACGGAATGGGGGAATTGTGTTAAAAAAGATTCAGCTCTGGAGTTTTGTGTCAAATTTTAATCGTAGATTTAATACAGACCAGGTTGAGGCCATTCAACACATTAAGGCTAAATTGATACAAGCTCCCAGCTAGGGCTAACTGCTGTAATCCCAATTGCTTGTACTCTGTCATATTTGTCTTCTTACAATGTTTATTCAATTATTTTAATGTGTCAAACAGTTATTAGCTTTGCATGTTCAACTTTAGGTGGGTTGCTGTTTTGAGGATGTATTGATCCATGGACATGATGTCTTTGTGTGTGTGTGTGTGTTTTGGTCTGTGGCCTTTGGGTCCACAATCCTTTCCCTCTCTCATTGCTTGTTTTAGTTTGAGGCTGTTTCAGTGTTCTATTTCTATATTTGACTTTTTTGTCTCCACAGTAGGCGTAACAGAGCAGCAACTCAATACTACAGAAGAGAAGATTGGCTTCAAGCTCCCCAATGACTATCGCTGTTCCCTTCGGATACACAATGGGCAGCGCCTAGTGGTTCCTGGGTAAGGTACTGTTGCAGATTAACTATGTTTAGTTCTCTCTTCCTCTACCTCTTTCAGACAACAGCTGAGTGACCGATTCCCAGCCCCCTGGGCCCCACTTGAGATTTTCGAGGTGTTTGAGGTACCTCTGGATGACTTCTTTGTACTGACATCCTTTTTCGAAGAACTTTTGTATTCAGTATATAAAAAGTATATGAATACTTTTGTATTCAGTGCATTTAGTTCAATCAGTTGAATTTGTTAAAATATCACATAAGAGGTAAAATAATAACAATTGCATTTGATATACACTTAAATCCCAGCAAATCGGACTAATATAAGGGGGGATTCCAGTCTGGCAAACCAGAATTTCTTGCTAAGTGTAATTACAATGCTGGGTTCCATTGCCGAAAAATGCTGGTAAATGCCAGTATTTACCAGCTGTAGGGCAATTTAATTGTGAGCAGTTTAATCCCGTGAGCAGCAGATAGTGAATAAGGACGCTGGTGTGCGCTAGAAGAGTTGGGAGTCGGTAGTCTACATGCAGGCCTGTGGAAATTGTTTAAATTTTTTGGTTTCAGACCTGGTCCGGAGTCCGGTAAGCTTGGAGTTTACTTTTACCATTGATTGTCGTTTCATTGTGCTTCACAGGAATTACTATGAAGTGTAGTGACTGTAAGTGAATGTGGCAGCCAATTTGCTCACACTGACTTACTTCTCTAAATATTGTCTGACTTCTGGGTCAACAGGACACTGTTCATATCACTTCCTGCGAGTTAATGGCTGTCAGTGACCCTGATGATCCAGATCCTGTACAGCCAGCTTTCTGTGGCGTTATGTACCACAGCATCTGAGACACTACCCTGCGTGAGGAGCGCTATAAAAATGCAACTTGTTTTGTATTTTGGGTTGTAACTGTCAGGGTCCACATTTTCAAAGCACAGTACGTGAACTTGTGCTATAGTGAAATGCATTATAACAGGATTCTACTACAATTATGAATTTACACTAAAATTGGGTCTGTTTATCACAGCAAGCAACAAAATACTGAAATATTATTTCCACTAGTTGGTGAATTGACAGTACTGAAACCATTAAGGGCGATAATAGAAGAGCATGGAATGTTGTGACTAAAACCATGACAATATTAAAATATTTTCAGCTGCTCCTCCAGCAGTACCTGCACCAGTACCACCTCTCTATATGCCTGCAAACACCTAAAAACACACTTCTTCAACCATGTCAATGTTCACCTTTCTCTTCCCTCACCCCCTGCTCAGTGTCTGATACCATCTCTGTAAAATTGTCTGAGTCATTAGGTGAAGGGCACTATACAAATGCATTTGTTGTTGAAAGAGCTATTTTAGACTAGAAGGATCAAAAGACTACATATAATTTTTCTCACAGTTATTTTCAAATCCCTTCATTCCCTAACACCTCCCTACCTGCTTAACTCCCCAACCCACTACCCACTGCCTCCGCTCGACTGGCTCCAGCCTTCTGCATGTCTCTCATGCCCTCCGTTTCATCATCAGTGGTCCCGCTTTCAGCCACTACGCCCCAAAACATTTTTCCTCTATCCCTCCGCCTTGCCCCTTCTTTTCCCATCTTCAGATTGCAAATGAAGATCCTTGATTTACTGTGCCCACGGTTACCTCCACCCACACCCCACCGGTTCAGTGTTGTGCTCTGCCACTGCTCTGGGACGCTGCCCTGCATGAGAGACGCTATATAAATCCATATTGTTTCAATATAATTTCTATTAAAAGGATTTAATTATTGGTTTTGGAGATAGATACGTTCTAGGGCATCTTGTGGGACATTGAGGATCGTGGTTTGATGGAGCAATTGAGTAGTTCTGCATGGAAATTTTATTGTTACCTTGTTAAAAATTCTGTGTAGAATTATGTAGTTCTGTAGCTTCGTGGTTAGAACACTTGCTCGCAAACAAGAGGACCTGAGTTTGATTCCTGGGCAGGGTGAAACTGTTTTGCAAGTTTCCTCACTCCACACACCTCTGATTACCTAGCAGTAAGTAGGAACCTAGTTGTTAGTTGATTGGTGGATCACTTTCCGGGGTAATGAACACTTTTTAAAAAAAATAATAATTTGGTCATTCAATCCATGACTGTTTGTGGGACGCTGCTGTGTGCAATTGGCTGCTGCGTTTCATCCACAATATATACGGTCAATTCACTGTACAGTATATTCTGTGAAGCGCTTTGAGACGTCTTGAAGATGTGATAAAGCGTTATATCAAATGCAAGGATTATTATTATTATTCATGAAATTATTGATAAAATTTGTCTGAAAATACACCTGCGTTTTTAGCACCAAAGGTCTAGAGCAATAACAATTTGATAAATAATGTTAACTTCAAACCTTGTCCACTCTCCTGTATAAACACTAAGCTGCTCTCCACACGGCACAGCTTGATGGGCAGCATGGCATTATCCAGCCATTATCGTTCAGAAGATCTGTTAGACGTTGACACGGCTGCAGGAGGCTTCCAGCAGCGGAGGGGTCTCAAGCATTGCTTTCCTTTAACATTCTGCATCCACACTGGACTCAGCCAGTACATGGCACTTGATGATGTGGAAGGGCGACATCGCTGTGAAATATTCTACCATTGTGCGGTAAGGACATGGAATATTAAGATCAGAATCCTCAGTTCTCCCAACAGACGACAACTATTGTCTTTCTCGCACTTTCCCCTTCTCTTAGCTCAGGACATTTTCTTTTTTTCTTTTCAATTTTGCTTATCCAGTCTGTGGCTCACCTCCAATTTGTTTCTCCTCTTGAAGTGTTGATTCCTGACGGGGTACAGTTTGCCATTAGCCCTCTTGTACTTTGACCAAGTGAAATTACTATAAGTATCTAGAATTTTGGGCGGTGGATATGATTTGAGGGGATTTGAGCAGGGTCTCCGACTTGAATAATGGCTACCGCCCCCGATCCGAGCCAGTCCCTCTAAAGATTCCCCCATTTCTACACAACACCCTCTGCTACTCGGCCTCTGTCCGCTCCCACCGCCTTCCTCACCTCTCTCTCCTGGACTCTTCCACAGCCTGTCTGGCCACCTCCTCCTTCCCCATATCCCACACCATCCCCACCCCCCTCATTCCCTCTCCAATTTCGCTCACACCTCTCCCTCCACTTGCTACTCAAGCCCCTCCAGTCCGGTTTTCGCCCTGCCCACACCACAGAAACAGCGGTTGGCAAAGTAACAAATGACGTCCTCTCTCTGTGACCAGGGCTCCCTCTGCCTCATCCTCCTCAAGTTCTCCATTGCGTTCGTCACAATCGATCACGCCATCCTCCTCCACTGCCTCTGCTACCTCATACACCTTAGTGGGACCGCACTCTCATGATTCAAGTCCAACTTGACTAACCACCAACAATACATTTCGGCAAAGGATTTCTCCTCCCACCACCGTCCGGGGTAACCCAAGGCTCCATCCTTGGCCCCTTCCTTTTCCTTATCTACATGCTCCCTCTAGGCGATGTCATCCACAGACACGGGGTCAACTTCCACATGTATGCAGACGACACCCAAATCTACTTCTCCTTCAGCTATGACTCCTAGTTCACTAATGTGCTGTCAGCTTGTTTGACGGACATCAAGGCCGAGATAAACGCAAATTTCCCGCAGCTGAATGTTGGCAAGACAGAAGTCATACTCATTGGCTCCTGTCAATATCTTCACTCCTGCAGGTCTGAACTCCTGAACCTCCCCAGGCTCTCCCTCAGACTCACCGAACCAGTGTGCAACATAGGTGTCAGGTTCAATCCCCAAATTTCCTTTCTACCTCACATCCATTCCTTGACCAGGACCACTTTTTTCCACCTCCGCCACATTGCACCTCCGTCCATATCTCACAACAAAAGCAGCCGAAACCCTCGTCCACACTTTCGTCACTTCCTGGCTTGACTATTCAAATGCCCTCCTCCCTGGTCTCCCCAGCTCCACCATACACAAAATACAACTAATTAAAAACTCTGCTGCCCGGATACTAACCCGAATAAAACTCCGTACCCCCATCACTCCATCCCTCGCCAGGCTCCACTGGCTCCCAATCACCAAACAGATCAACTTCAACATCCTCTCACTCATTTTCAAATCACGTAATTCCCTCTTACCTCCTACCTATCCGACCTGCTTACCCCCCACTCCACCACCGCCTGCCTCCGCTTGGCTGGCTCCGGACTTCTGTTTGTCTTTCGTGCCTTCTACTCCACCATCGTTGGCTGTGCTTTCAACCACAATGTCCTGAAACTCTGGAACTCTCCCACTTGATCCTTCCGCCTTACCCCCTGCCTTCCCACTGTTAAATCCCGCCTAAATACCTTCATTTTTGATTGCGGTTACGGTCACCTGCCCCTCCCTCTCCCCTTGGCTGGTCAGACTTCATCACTGTGAATGGAAGTCGTTGTTGTTGAATATCCTTTAATTTTTGATATAGCGCCCTATCAGGTCTTTGACATGTCTCAAAGCACTTCACAGAATATACTGTAAAGTGAATTGACTGTGTATATTTTAGGCGAAACGTAACCAATTGAGCACAGCAGTGTTCCACGAACATTCGTGGATTGAGTGATCACTTTATTATTTTTATTATTTTTTTTGAAGGAATTATTATCCCCGGAAAGGCAAATCACCAATCGATTAACAACCTACTTACTGCTAGGTAAACAGAGGTGTGTGGAGTAAGGAAACTTCTTTGCCCAACGTTTCATCCTGCCAGGAATAGAACCCAGGTCTCTCACTTGGGAGGCAAGCGCTCTTACCACTGAGCTACAGGACTCCACAAATATCTGGAATATGCCGGCATAACAATCCAGATCAGCTCACTTCTCAAAATCCTACAAGTTAATTTTGCAATCAAGGATCACCAACACAGCAGAGTGCTTTCTATGTCTTTTTATTCTCGTGATCCCTTTGTCGTCACAGGGAATCTGAACTGTTTTGAATATTTTTAACATTTTCTTTAGAAAATTTTCTTTTCTGGCAATAGTGAGTGTTGCTGCTGCTTGATTAGAAAAAGCAAATCACTGAATGGATTGGCAGATTCTTGTATTGGACTATTTGTATTCTCTCCTATAGGACCAGATGGCCTGTGACCCATCAGTGGTAGACATGTTCATCACAGGTACAGTTCTGTGTGGTCAAAGGTATTTTCAGTGTCTTTTCAGTAGCTAAGCCTGGTAACATGGCTCAGTTGATAGCGCACTCCTCCTCTGGGTCAGAAGGATTTGGGTTCAAACACTGATGGGTTTCAGCTGTACTATAATACTACGGGGAATTGGAATAATTGTTGGAAATTATTTTCAGATGAGACACTAAAGACCAACATGCCTGTTATGGTGGACATTAAAGATTCTGTGACACTATTTGAAAGAGTAGCTTATTTTTCCCCAATGTGCTTGAGAGCAATCCTCCAGATAAATTGGTAATTCACTACATATTTGTTGTGAGGCCTTAGTGTGCTCAAAATAGCTGGCAAGTTTTACTACAAATGCTACAAAGAGAGGTGGTTCGGGGACAGAACAAATACATTCCCACAAAGGGGAAAGGTAGGGGATCCAAACCTCCCTGGATGAATAAGGAAATTGGGATTAAAATAAAACAGAAAAAGGATACTTACGATAAATATCAGTTCCAAAATACAGAAGATAATCAAACAAAATATAGAAAGTACAGAGGAGAACTGAAAAAATAAGAGGAGCAAATAGATTGTATGAGAAAAGATTAGCAGGGAACATAAAGGAAACCCTAAGGTATTTTATAAGCATATAAAGAATAAACGGTTAGTCAAAGATAGGGTGGGGCCAATTTGGGACCAAAGAGGAAATCATCTTGTGGAGGCAGAGGGCATGGCTGACGTACTGAATGAGTACTTTGCATCTGTCTTCACAAAAGAAGAGGATGAAGTCAATGCCACAATATTGGAGGAGAGGGGAGAGAAATTGGATAAGGTAAGAATAAATCGAGAGGAGGTACTAAAAAAAAGGTTGTCGGTGCTCAAGGTAGATAAGTCACCCGGTCCTGAGGGAAGTCAGGGTGGAAATAACGGCGTCTTTAGCCACAATCTTTCAATCCTCCTTGGATATCGCGGTGTTGCCAGAGGACAGGAGGGTTGCAAATGTTACTCCCCTGCGCAAAAAGGGGCAGAAGGATAAACCTGGGAACTACAGGCCAGTCGGCCTAACGCCAGTAGTGGGGAATCTTCTAGAGACTATAATCTGGGACAAAATAAATTGTCACTTAGAAAAATATAAAGGACAGCCAACACGGATTTGTTGAAGACAAATCATATCTAACAAACCTGATAGAGTTTTTTGATGAAGTAACGGAGAGAGTGGATGAAGGGAGTGCAGTTGTTGTAGTTTATATGGATTTTCTAAAGGTGTTTGATAAAGTACCACATAAGAGACTTGTAGCTAAATAGAAGCCCCGGTATTAAAGGGACAGTGGCAGCGGATACAGAACCGGCTGGGAGACAGAGAGCGGTGGTGAATGGTTGTTTTTCTGACTGGAGGGAAGTGTGCGGTGGTGTCCCCCCTGGGGGTCGGTATTGGGGCCACTGCTGTTTGTGATCTGTATAAATGACCTGGACTTGGGTATAGGGAGGTCAATTTCCAAGTTTGCAGATGATACTAAGCTGGAAAAGTAGTAAACAGTGAGGAGGATAGTAGCAGACGGCAAATGGACAGAGACAGACTGGTAACATGGGCAGACACGTGGCAGTTGAAGTTTAATGTGGAGAAATACGAAGTGATGCATTTTGGGAGCAAGAATGAAGAGGCAATATAATAACAATAATAATTCTTGCATTTGATATAGCGCTTTTCACATCTAGACGTCTCAAAGTGCTTCACAGAACACACTGTAAAGTGAATTGACTGTATATTTGTGGGCGAACGCGGCAGCCAATTGCACACAGCAATGTCCCACAAACAGTCGTACATTGAAAATGACCAATTTATTATTGTTTTGTTTTGGAGGATTATTATTGTATGTGGAGTAAGGAAACTTGCCCAAGGTTTGCCCTGCCTGGAATTGAACCCAGGTGACTCGCTTGCAAGGCGAGTGCTCTAACCACTGAGCTACAGGACTCCACGATATAAGCTGATGGTACAATCTTAAAGGGGGTGAAGGAACAGAGAGACCTGGGGGTCATATAGTAAATCTTTGAAGGTGGCCGGACAGGCAGATAAAGCTGTTAAAAAAGCAAACGGGATACTGGGCTTTATAAATAGGGGCATAGGATACACAAGTCTGGAAGTTATGATAAACCTTTATATAAAACACTGGTTAGGCCTCAGCGAGAGACTGTGTTCAGTTCTGGCCCCACACTTGACGAACGATGTCAAGGGTGTGAAGGAGATGGACCAGGATGGTACCAGGAATGAGGGGCTTCAGTTATCAGGAGAGGCGAGAGAAGCTGGGATTATTCTCCTTGGAGCAGAGAAGGTTAAGAGGAGACTTAAGAGAAGTTTTCAAAATGATAAGGGATTCGATAGGGTGAACAAGGAGAAACTATTCCCACTGGCGAGTCGGTCGGTAACCCGAGGACACCGATTTAAAATAGTTGTTAAAATGAACAGAGGCAAGGGGAGGAGAAATGTTTTCACAGCGAGTTGTTGGGATCTGGAATTGCCTAAAAGGCTGGTGGAAGCCGATTCCATAACAACTTTTAAGAGAGAAGTAGATAATTATTTGGGGAAGACAAGTTTGCAGGGCTATGGGAGAGCGCGGGGGAGTGGGGTTGATCAGGGCTATGGGGAGAGAGCGGGGGAGTGGGGTTGATCAGGGCTATGGGGAGAGAGCGGGGGAGTGGGGTTGATCAGGGCTATGGGGAGAGAGCGGGGGAGTGGGGTTGATCAGGGCTATGGGGAGAGAGCGGGGGAGTGGGTTGATCAGGGCTATGGGGAGAGAGCGGGGGAGTGGGGTTGATCAGGGCTATGGGGAGAGAGCGGGGGAGTGGGGTTGATCAGGGCTATGGGGAGAGAGCGGGGGAGTGGGTTGATCAGGGCTATGGGGAGAGAGCGGGGGAGTGGGGTTGATCAGGGCTATGGGGAGAGAGCGGGGGAGTGGGGTTGATCAGGGCTATGGGGAGAGAGCGGGGGAGTGGGGTTGATCAGGGCTGTAGGGAGAGAGCGGGGAGTGGGGATGATAATAATAATAATAATCCTTGCATTTGTTATAGCGCTCTTCACGTCGGGAGGACGTCCCAAAGCGCTTCACAGAACACACTGTAAAGTGAATTGACTATATTTGTGGGCGAACGCGACAGCCAATTTCGCACAGCAATGTCCCACAAACAGTCGTAGATTGAAAATGACCAATTTATTATTGGTTTTGGTTTTGGAGGGATTATTATTAGGCTCTGTGTGGAGTAAGGAAACTTGCCCAAGGTTTGGCCCTGACCCCCGGGGATTGAACTCAGGTCTCTCGCTTGCAAAGCGAGTGCTCTAACCACTGAGCTACAGGACTCCATGATCAGGGCTATGGGGAAAGAGCGGGGGAGTAGGGTTGATTTGGAAGCTCTTTTAAAAGAACCGGCTCAGACACAATGGGCCGAATGGCCTCCTTCTGTGCTGTATAATTGTATGATTCTATAATTCTACACGTTCACTATACTTGACAACAATTACTTGTGAAGTGCTTTGGGATGCAGCAGGGATTAGGGATTGCAATCCCGGGAACCCCAGATGCTAATGGCGCTCCCCAAATCATGGGATTCTCTTCTATAAATCCGGGAAGGCAGTCGTCACCGACCCTGGGCCCTCTGCTCTGGGAGGACGGGCTGGGTGGAGGTGACAGGCTGGGAGGGGAGGGCGGGCTGGTTTCACACTTTCTGAGGTGCCCCAAAGCCATGGTGCTTCATGGCTTTGGGGCACCTCAGAAAGTGTGAAACCAGCCCGCCCACCTCAAAAATTTGGGGTAAAATAAGTTGCTGTCCACAATTTTAAATTTGGAATCTGGTGTAGAAATGGAGCTGTTTTGCCTTTTGGATGAGACATTAAACTGAGGTCCCAGCTGCCTGTTTAGGTGGATGTTAAAGATCCCACGACTCTTTTGATAAGTGTAGGGCATTTCTCCCGGTATCCTTGCAACAACTGATGGCTGAGTCTTCAGTCACTATGACCCTAATCTCTGAAACTCGCAGTCTCTAACCTTCCTCCTTGCCTCCTATTTTTCAGTCCCACTTTAAGACCTATTTCTTTGGTTCTGATGTCACCTCTCCCTTCTCCACCTCTCAGCTTCTAACCACAACAATGCGAAGTGCTCCAAAGTGTTATCCCATTGTGCATAAATGATTGTTATTGATAACATTCACTTCATGGCCGTTTGTGGGGCATGGTTGCCACATTTGTCTATAAAATATACATTCACTGTTATCCAAACAGTAGATTCTGTGAGGCGTTTGGAGGTGTTCTCTCCACTTTACTCAATCTTCACGGACCTGCCCTTGCCTGGTTCGATTCCTATTTCTCTCACTGGCTCCACTTTGTTGCCTCTAACGGTTTCTCCTCCAGCCCCCGCACTGTCACATCTGGCGTCCCCCAGGGCTCTGTCCTTGGCCCTCTCCTCTTTCATATCTACATGCTCCCCCTTGAGGAGGAGCTGAGCTACAGGACTCCACAAACCTGCAGCACTGTATTAGATTAGCTCAAAAACCCAATGTGGGAATTGAACCCACAACCTTCTGACTCTGAGGCTTGTCCTTTCCTGATCTTTTCTAATCCAGTTCTCAATCTTGTTCCAGATGTAAATGTAATCACACCTTTTACTTTGATCTTACTATAACAGATGTAAGAAATAAGCTTTGAGCCCATATGCGCTGTAAAAAGCAGTGTAGACCCATGGCACAGTAATGCTTTTGCTGTTTCTGTAGGTGCTTCGTTCACAGAATGGTTTACCTCATATGTTCACAGTGTCGTTTCTGGAGGGTTTCCAATCATCCGCGAGCAGATCTTCAGGTGGGATTGGAGTCATGCCTTGTGTTAACATCAGCTATTTCTAGAGCCATTTTAAAAATAAAAAAATAATTATTTTGTATCATAGAATTATACTGTACAGAAGGAGGCCATTCGGCCCATCATGTCTGTGCCGGAACTTTGAAAAGAGCTTCCAAATCAATCCCACTCCCCCACTCTCTCCCCATAGCCCCGATCAACCCCACTCCCCCGCTCTCTCCCCATAGCCCTGATCAACCCCACTCCCCACTCTCTCCCATAGCCCCGATCAACCCCACTCCCCCGCTCTCTCCCCATAGCCCTGATCAACCCCACTCCCCCACTCTCTCCCCATAGCCCTGATCAACCCCACTCCCCCGCTCTCTCCCCATAGTCCTGATCAACCCCACTCCCCCACTCTCTCCCCATAGCCCTGCAAACTTGTCCTCCTCAAATAATTATCTGCTTCTCTCTTAAAAACTGTTATCAAATTGGCTTCCACCAGCCTTTCAGGCAATTCCAGATCCCAACAACTCGCTGTGTGAAAAATTTCTCTTCACCTCCCCTCTGTTTCTTTTAACAACTATTTTAAATTGGTGACCTTGCGTTACCGACCCACCATCCAGTGGAAATAGTTTTCCTTGTTCGCTCTGTCGAATCCCCTCATCTTTGAAAACTTCCATTAAGTCTCCTCTTAACCTCCTCTGCTCCAAGGAGAATAATCCTAGCTTCTGTAGCCTCTCCCGATAACTGAAGTCCCTCATTCCTAGTACCATCTTGATAAACCTCCTTTGCACCCTCTCCTTGACATCCTTCCTAAAGTGTGGGACCCAGAACTGAACAGTCTCTAGCTGAGGCCTAACTAGTGTTTTACAAAGGTATCATCTTGTTCTCTGTCAGCGGCATATGAAGTGATACAATAAATGTGTCTGCTGCAGGCTGCTTGTATTCAGTGATGTTATTCTCGAGTAGGAAGCTGAAGTATTCCTGGGAACAGAAGACGTGTAGGAGCAGCATTGCTGGGAGGAATGAGCGGGAAGAGAGCAGTCAGGGCTAGGATTGTGACTGCTTTTTCTTTTTTACAGGTATGTTCATGATAAAACATGTGTCACTAGAACTGGGGATATCATTATATCTGTGTCTACATCTTTCTTGCCAGAGCTCAGTTCAGTCCATCCCCCACATTACTTCTTCTCATACAGAATCAGGTGAGGTTGAATTCTGGAACTCCTATACGACATATTAGGAGGCCATTTAACCTATTTTTCATGTTGGTGTTTGCTCCTCTAAAAAGCCATCTATACCAATCCCAATTCTCTGCTTTTTCTCTGGATCCACTAATATTCTAACTGCATGTGCTTGTTCAGTTCTTGTTTAAATGTCCCCTGTTATCTCTACCCTAATACTCACCCCTAGCAAATTGTTCCCTACCCTGACTATCCTTTGGGAGAAGTTGTCAAACCTCTCCTTTTACTTCTCTCGTTACAATCTTGAATTCTTGCCCTTGAATTCTCTACCATAAAGAGTGTTTCACAATTAATTCAGTTAAACCCTTTCATACCTCTATCATATTACCGTTCAACCTGTTCTGCTCCAAAGGGAAATGTCCAAACTTCTCTAGCCTCCACATAGCAAAATCCTTTCAACTCCAGTACCACTGAAACATGAGGGACACCATTAATTGTGCACAACAATGTCCAGGCACGCTCCCTCCCCCTCTCTCAGTCACACACAGTGATGGATTTTGGATTTGATTGATCAGATTGTTAAATTTGATTGAAGTGTTGCTGCTGGGCCCTGAAGGAATTAACTGTTGCTTTTCCTGTTTGTGCAGAATTGAGATGGCAAAGGAAGCCATGCCCGAGAATGCCTGTCAATTGGACAGTCGATACTGGAAGATAACAAATGCAAATGGCAATGTTGAGGAGGTTCAAGGACCGGGTGTTGTAGGTATGTATTGAATACAGAGGGAAGAAAGAGAACCATGACAAATTACATTTCTTTAGCCCCTTTCAAGTCCAGTCAGGACAGTCAGGGATCCGTATTAGCTAGTGATTGGGATCTGGAGGAGTGGACATGGGGAGGGTAGGGATAGGAGGGTGAATGCACAGTTGAAGAGGGGGATCTTGAAGCCTACAGGAATCCAGGTCTTGTAGTCCTGTAGCTCAGTGGTTAGAGCATTCACCTCGCAAGTGAGAGACCTGGGTTCGATTCCCAGCAAGGCGAAACCTTGGGCAAGTTTCCTTACTCCACACGCTTGATAATAATCCCTCAAGAAAAATAAAACAATAACAATTTGGTCACTCAATCCACAACTGTTGGTGGGACACTGCTGTGCGCAATTGGAATCATAGAATTATACAGCACAGGAAGAGGCCATTCGGCCCATTGTGTCTGTGCGGCTCTTTGAAAAGAGCTTTCAATTCAACCCCACTCCCCCGCTCTCCCCATAGCCCTGATCAACCCCAGTCCCCCGATCTCCCCATAGCCCTGATCAACCCCACTCCCCCGCTCTCTCCCCAGAGCCCGGATCAACCGCACTCCCCCGCTCTCTCCCCATAGCCCCGATCAACCCCACCCCCCGCTCTCTCTCCCCATAGCCCTGATCAACCCCACTCCCCGCTCTCTACCCATAGCCCTGATCAACCCCACTCCCCCGCTCTCTCCCCATAGCCCTGATCAACCCCACTCCCCCGCTCTCCCTATAGCCCTGATCAACCCCACTCCCCGCTCTCTCCCATAGCCCTGATCAACCCCACTCCCCCGCTCTCTCCCCATAGCCCTGATCAACCCCACTCCCCCACAAACTTGTCCTCTACAAATCATTATCTAAAGACTCATTTCATGTGCAATGGACCTGTCTGGGCACGTTATTCCCATAATATAAGGCACAGGAGCAGCGAGGAGGCAGAAGGCAGGTAATGTGGAAAATCTGTTTCTATTTTCTAGGTTTATGACTGAGCAGAAATAGTCGCTTTTGATAAATCTTTTTTTGACTCCAAAATTTTTTTTGTAAGATTATTGTTTAATGTTTTACAATGTAGGTGAATTCCCAGTGATGCGACCAGGAAATGTTCACGAGTACACGAGCTGCACTACTTTCACTACACCTTCAGGATACATGGAAGGGTACTACACCTTCCACCGACTCAGTAGTAAAAAGGACATCTTCAGCGTTCCTATTCCCAGATTCCACATGCGATGTCCACCGTCCCGAGGATCAGCAGCTCGTCAGGTACAGTCGGTAAAAGCAAGAAACAGATTCAACAGAAAGAAAAAAGGTGTAACAGGTGCTTTTTAGGAAGGATTTGATACAACTAGGTCAGAACACACGGTACGCATTCCTCATCTCGGATCCTAATCTCATTGTGTTGCTCGGGACAGTGAAGAGCAGGAGTAGGAGTTGACCTGCTGACCCCCTACCAACCTGCCCGCTCCCTCCCTTCAGGCCTGTTCCATGTCTCCCGCCTGACCCGCCCTACCATCGGTGGCCGGACTTTCAGCCTGTCTGCCCTCACACTCTGAGACTCCATCCCACGGTCCCTTTGACTCGCTTCCTCCCTCGCCTCCTTCAAGGCCGGTCTTAAGACCCTTCTCTTCGACCATGCCTTTGGTCTTCCTCCCACCTCTCTGCCTTCCCTCTCCCCTCCCCCACCTGGGGTTGTGAGCTGAGGAGGTTGGGAGGGGAAAGAGGTAGATCTTAGGGCAGACTTTAGGATTTTAATGCAGTGGGGAAATCCACCAGCCTTGATTGTAACAAATTGGAGTAGATTTTACCAGGATGGCCTAGGTTACACTTTGCAGTGCTGACCAACAAGCCAGTGGGGGGTAGTTTGATTTTCCCCTTCGCATATCTGTGATGACACAGTCCATGTTGCATTATCCTCACATATGATATGAGATATGATCTCAAGATCAGTTACTGCTACAGCAATTAACGCAGTGTTTTTCAGTTCTAAACCTAATATTTTGGATTAGGCAGATGTGCAATTGTTCCTGAGTTGGTTTGCAATGATATCCAACTCTCATCTGTCGAAGTAGTTCATCAACATGTTTACAATAGTTCATGTTTTTAATAATGTTCCTTTTTTGTATTTTTATAGGTTAGGAGCAAATTACAGTGATAGTTATAAAGCTATTCTGATCTCGTATTGGTATTTTGCCAATGACAGTTGAAAATATATATATATATTGAAAATATATATTCTGGTGGCCACAAAAATGGGAATTTCCATATACCTGTAGCAATCTAAGGCTTAATTTGAAGACATTTTAATCCTGCTTCTTTTTATCTAATGGATTTAGATTTAGTGTATGTATAAATCATGGGTGATACAGCGATATTAATATCTTCTTTTAAAAAGATTTATTCTACACCTTGCGACGGTTTTCACCCTTTATGTATTCCGCAAAGTTTGGAAACGCAAAGTATACTCGGTGGCCTCTGTATTCACTCCTAACTCTGTGAGTACAAATCCCTACTCTTGTGGAACTTCACTATTTGGAGCGACATGACAGATTTTCCCGGTTGACTTACTGCCCATGCAATCAAGATGCTGTCCTCAGTGCCTTAACGCACTACCAGGCTACTGAATGCGACAACTACCTGTTTTGGGTATTTCGATACCTCCCTCCTTAAAGATTTAACAGATACTCAAAGGCACTGCTGAGAAGATGCAACAGATTTTTATTAACCCATACAATCCTATGAGGGACAGATCTCTTTCTCTCTGAGCTCTATACAACCAGGCACAGTCTTGAGGCTGATTTCTGCTCTCATATCGTAAATTATATAAAAGAAATATAAAATCACGTGGTCCATCCCACAAAATGTAACTGTCCATCTCGGCAGCTCCCAGACTCCATGTCTCCATGTTTTCAGTGTGTCAGGTTAAATACTCAAACCCCCTTGGAAGGGACAGACATCCCCAAACATCTAAACTATTAATGTTATTATCTACGTGGAGTCCTGTAGCTCAGGGGTTAGAGCACTAATTTTCCAAACAAGAGACTTGGGTTCGATTCCCGGCAGGGCAAAACCTTGGGCAAGTTTCCTTACTCTACACGCCTGATAGTAATCCCTCAAGAAAAAAAAATTGGTCATTTCAATCCGCAACTGTTTGTGGACACTGCTGTGCACAACTGGCTGCCGCATTTCGCTCACAAACTATACAGTCAATTCACTTTATTCTGTGAAGCACTTTGAGACGTCTAGAAGACGTGAAAAGCGCTATATGAAATGCAAGGATTATTATTATATTATTACAACACTTATATTTATACAGGATAGAGTGTGTATAAAAATAGCATAACTGTTGAGCTTGTCTCCAATGTGTCCCATGATTCACAATATTTTCAATTTGTTAAATTCCATTTTAGTAATATTCTGCCAATTAATCTTCGTAGAATTAGAGAAATTGAGGCGTAGAAAAGGGTTGCCATCTCCCCCATTGGAGATGAGGATGTACTTGCAAGACCCTGCTCTTTCCTTTTATCTTCTTCCTCTTCAAATATTTATTCAACATTTCTTTGTAGGAAATTAAATTATTTTAATGAACTGCTGAAGTGTTTTAGTTATTTTTACTAGAGAGTGTTATGTGTAACTTACACGATCATTTTTGGAATAGAAATTTGCATCGTAGAAGATGGCAATTCTTCTGTTGTGTCATGATGATCTTCTGTATGAGAAAGTTAATGATGTTCATTTTTCATTTAAATTACAGGAGAACGATCCTAATGTAACAAAACAAAATGAAGAGCCTCGAGGAGATGGAGATAGCCATCGGAGGACAACTATGTTTGTCAATGTTCCTGGTCCTATGGGACGGTGTCTACCTCCCACCTAATTGAAGCTTCTTCCTGGAGAATTGGGGAGATTTGAGGGCTTTGTATTTCTACGTTTTATGTTAATAGTGCTTTGTTTCATCTTATAATTCAGTTTCTATTGAGGGTTCAAAATGCATTTTAATAGCAATTTGATGTGTTAACAATAAATAATCCTTGCGCCTTTCACATCAGGAGGACATCCCAGAGTGCTTCACAGGATGTATCGTAAAGTGGAGTGACTGTATTTTGTTGGCAAACAAAATTGATTTGATTTAGCATTATCCTCACATATGCTGCTGACGCCTATCAAATATGATTTCAAGATCAGTTACTACTGCAGCAATTAACCTACTGCATTATGCTTTTCAATTCTAAACCTAATATTTTAGATTAGGCAGATGTGCAATTGTTCCTGAAGTAATTTCTGCAGTTCTTTATTAATTAGCTACAATGGAACAGAAGCTATCTCCATGATACCAAATCCTTTAGGTTGACGTATATGTGTCATATACTTCTCACTGAGCACAATGGTCATCCTTTAGAACATATCGTCACCTCCGGACCATTCCACTCCCCCTTACCCCTCGCACATAGACATTGGTTTGTGCAATGAAATGACAGGTAACTTATTCCTCTACCACAATTCACCAGCCACTTTACCAATGTCCTCCAGCGAATGCAATTAATTGGTGAATAATTCCCATGTGTCACATTCATTCAAGAATACAGTCACAACATTTTACAGAAAACCTCTGTAAAAGTTTTGACATGTTTAAACATAAGGTGCTTCTCGAGTTCTTTATCTTAGTGATTAGAGCACTCGCCTAACAAATGAGAGGACCTGGATTTGATTCCCGGGCAGTGCGAAATGTTGCGAAGTTTCCTTACTCCACATCCCTGTTTACCTACCAGTAAGTAATTAGGAACCCGGTTGTTAGTCGATTGGCAGAACATGTTTCCAGGGGTAATAATCCCTTCAAAAAAAATTATAATAATAATTTGGTGACTCAATCCATGACTGTGGGACACTACTTGCGCAAATTGGCTGCTGCATTTCACCCACAAGGTAGTCAATTCACTTTACAGTATAGTCCTTGAAGCGCTTTGACATCCCAAAGATGTGTCAGGTCCATCAAATGCATGGATTATTACAATTGCAATGAATATTACGATATCCTGCTCTCTGCATTCAATGCTGGACTTGTGCATGCTTGGAACAAAGGGAGCTTTTAATGGTTCTGATAATTATAGGATGTTGATGGAGAGGGCCTCACTCTTTGTCTCAGGGGAAATGTGGAATTGTCAGGTCAAGTTTGACGGATCACAAGTGGTTAATACACTTTTACTTCTGGGACTCGTGTTTGAATTCAGGCAGACTGATCGGGTAAAAAATCTGCCGGTTGTAACAGTGCTTGGTCTTGACCTAATTCCAAGAAGATGTAACTGAAGCTAAAGGACCATATGATAAAACTGAAAATTCACACTAGAAATGACCTGGGTATAGGGTGTACAATTTCCAAGTTTGCAGATGATACTGAGTAGTAAACAGTGAGGAGGATAGTAGCAGACGGCAAATGGACAGAGACAGACTGGTAACATGGGCAGACAGGTGGCAGATGAAGTTTAATGTGGAGAAATGCAAAGTGATGCATTTTGAGAGGAAGAATGAGGAGAGGAATATAAGCTGATGGGACAATCTTAAAGGGGGTGAAGGAACAGAGAGACCTGGGGGTCATATAGTAAATCTTTGAAGGTGGCCGGACAGGCAGATAAAGCTGTTAAAAAAGCAAACGGGATACTGGGCTTTATAAATAGGGTCATAGAATACACAAGTCTGGAAGTTATGATAAACCTTTATATAAAACACTGGTTAGGCCTCAGCGAGAGACTGTGTTCAGTTCTGGCCCCACACTTGACGAACGATGTCAAGGCATTGGAGAGGGTGTGAAGGAGATTGACCAGGATGGTACCAGGAATGAGGGGCTTCAGTTATCAGGAGAGGCGAGAGAAGCTGGGATATTGTGCTTTATCACGTCTTCTATACTGTAAAGTGACTTGACTTTTATGTTTTGTGGGCGAATGCAGCAGTGAATTGCGCACAACAGTGGCCCACAAACAGATGTGGATTAAGTGACCAAATTATTAAAACATTTTTGAAGGAATTGTTACCTCCAGAAAAGCCAATTGACAAACAACAACAAAATTACATTCGTAATTTTTCACCATTGTTACATGAGGATTCCAACCGCAAATACACCAATGACGTCCAGGCATCAGCTCACCGTCTGCCCGGAAGGGGCTCTGAGCTGCTGCCAGGTGGAGGCCACCCGCGCTGTGTGACGTGTGGTTATATGAATCGGGGGCATATGACCAGGGGTCAGCAATGTGCCCTGTGGTGCAGTCTGGGTATTGGGGTGACCTGAATCTACGCAAAAAAATGATGAGAAAATCCCAAACAAATAATAATCCACCAAAACACCCCAAAGTTCAACAATAATATGCAAAAAACCCAACAAAATTACATTTGTAAAGCGTCTTTCACATCGAGAAAGCCCGGACAGTGAAGGATCAGGATGTGAGCGTGAGGAGGGGGTGGGGGGGAGGTGTAGAGAGGCAGGAGGGCGGCAGGAGAACGGTCAAAAAGGAAGATCTTGACTCATGCCTTGAAGGAGGCAGCGAGGCCGAGGGACCGTGGGAAGAAGTTCCAAAGATTAGAGTTGCTGAAAGCTCGGCCGCTGATGGTAGGGCAGATTGGGCGGGAGACACGGAGTAGCTGGAGCCCGCTGAGCAGAGGGAGCAGACCGGCTAATAGAGGGTCAGCAGGTCCGAAAGGTTCCTACCACAGGGACAAGGCCGTGGTGGGCTTTGAAAGTAAGAATGAAGATTTTGAATTCTGTCCTCTTAGGGATGGGGAGCAGGTGGAGTCGGGTGAGGGTGGGGTGATGGGGGCACGGAGCCTGTTGCGGGAGAGGACATGGGCTGCAGAGCTCTGGATGATCTGCTGTCTGTGTGGAGGGAAAGAGATGGAGACGCTGACAAGGAAGGAGTCTGGAAGAGCCCCGAATATGCTTCCAGCCCCCTGACACACTTCCTCCCGCGAATCCGCTTCCGGCCCCCGTAAAGTGTAAGTGTGCATTGGTGAGTGTCAGTTGGAGAGAGTGAGTTGATGATTGTGAATTGGTGGTTGTGAGTTGGTGGTTGTGAGTTGGTGGTTGTGAGTTGGTGAGTGAATTGTTATTTCTGAATTGGTGAGTGTGAGTTGGTTGGTGTGTGTTGGTCAGTGTGAACTCGTCAGTGAGTTGGTGAGTGTGATTTGGTGAATATGACTTGGTGATTGTGAGTTTGTGAGTGTGTGTTGGTGAGTGTAATTTGGTGACTTGAATTGATTTTGATTTGATGAGTGTGTGTTGGTGAGTGTGAAATGGTGAGTGTGAGTTGATGAGTGTGGGTTGGTGAGTGTGAGTTGGGGAGTGTGAGTTGGTGAGTGAGTTGGTGTGTGTGAGTTGGTGAGTGTGAATTGGTGAGTGTGAGTTGGAGAGTGTGAGTTGGAGAGTGTGAGTTGGTGAGTGAGTTGGTGTGTGTGAATTGGTGAGTGATTTGGTGATTGTGAGTTGATGAGTGTGGGTTGGTGAGTGTGAATTGGTGATTGTGAGTTGGTGAGTAAAATGGTGAGTGTGAGTTGGTGAGAGTGAATTGGTGATTGTGAGTTGGTGAGTGAGGGGTGGGGGGTGAGGGTTGGAGGGGAGAGGGGTGGGGGGTGAGGGGCGGAGGGTGAGGGGCGGGGGTTGGGAGGTGAGGGGAGGGGTGTTGGGGGTGAGGGTTGGGTGGGCTGAGGGGTGAGGGGTGGAGTGAGGGGCATGGGTGGGGGTGAGTGTTGAGGTGCGGGGTGAGGGCTGAGGGGTGAGGTTTGGGGGGTGGGAGGTGAGGGGCGGCGGTGGGGGGGTGAGGGTTGAGGGGCGGGGTGAGGGGAGATGGTTGAGGGGCGGGGCGGGGGCGCGAGGGGCAGGGGGGCGAGAGGCGGGGGTGATGGGTGGGGGGCGGGGGGTGAGGGGCAGGGGGTTGAGAGGTGGGGTGAGGGGCGGGGTGAGGGGTGGGGGGAGGGTTGGAGGTTGAGGGGTGGGGGGAGGTTTCGAGGGTGAGGGGCGGGGGGTGAGGAGTGGGGGCTAAGGGGCGGGGGGTGAGGGGTGGGGTGAGGGGCGACGGGCAGGGGGCGAGGGAGGGGCGGGGGGCGAGGGAGGGGCGGGTGCCGAGTGGCAGGGGGCGAGGGCGGGGGGCGAGGGGGGGGGCGAGGGGCGGGGGGCGAGGGAGGGGCGGGTGCCGAGTGGCAGGGGGCGAGGGGCGGGGGGCGAGGGGCGGGGGGCGAGGGAGGGGCGGGGGGCGAGGGAGGGGCGGGTGCCGAGTGGCAGGGGGCGAGGGGCGGGGGGCGAGGGGCGGGGGGCGAGGGAGGGGCGGGGGGCGAGGGAGGGGCGGGTGCCGAGTGGCAGGGGGGCGAGGAGCGGGGGGTGAGGGGTGGGGGGCGAGGAGAGCAGAGGATAAAAAACCAGAGAGACAATTAAAAAGTGATGTCAGAACAACGTCAGTATCAACAGTAAACTAACAACTATCAGCACATCACACACCGCAGAGTTAACCCGATCAACTTAATTGGATTAAATTGATTAAATTAAAACTTAATTAACTTAAGTTAACTAACTAACTTACTCAAGTTGGAGGAGGTGACAATGGAGTGGCAGGTGTTATATGAGGAGTGTGCCATGTGGGAGCTGACGGAGGGCAGTCTGACTCAGGGTAACGAGATCTGCAGAAGATGTCTGCAACTGAGGCAGCTCCAGCTCAGAGTGTCAGAGTGGCGGAGCTGGAGTCCGAGGTGCAGACACTGCGGAGTATCAGAGACAGCGAATGCTTCCTGGATAGCGACATCCTGGAGCCAGTCACTCCCCTCAGGGAATATACACTCAACTTTGATTATGATCAGGATAGGTCAATGGACAGTCAGGAGGTCGGGGGGACAACGGAAAGAGTGGTAGTGGGGATCCTTGGATGGTGAGGGGGCAGGAAAAACTACCTCTAACACTGGGGCAAAAGAGCGGATGGTTGTCGTCATTGGGGATGAGACTATTAGACAGACAGACACAATCATCTGCAACACCAACCAGAAGACTCGAAGGCTTTGCTGCCTCCCTGGGGCCGGGGTGAAGGAGGTCTCGGCAGGGCTAGAGGGCAAGGATCCTTTGGTGGTACTTCACATCGGCACCAATGACATCGGTAGAGTAGGCCAAGATGACTTGAGAAGGAAATTCGAAGAGCTGGGGTCCACATTGAAGTCAAGATCATCGAAGGTGGTGATATTGCGACTACTGCCTGGACCATACGACAAATTAAGGACTTGAACGCACTGCTAAAAGAGTGGTGCGGAACTCAGGTTTCTTTTTATGGGCCATTGGCACGAGTATTGGGGGAAAAGAGAGCTCTTTCAGAGAAAAGGGCTGCATTTAAATCGTGCTGGGACAAATGTCCGAGCTAAACAAATTAACAGGGAAATAAATAGGAATTTAAACTAGCAAAGGGGGGGTGGGGGGACTATATAGGTAAGAGAAACCATAAGTTAGCATTAGAAAAAGTAAAGATGACAGTGCAGAATAGCATTGCCAGATAATAGGAATATGTTAACGAGGGGTAAGAAGCTTTGGCAAAGCAGATAAGGAATCAGAGAGAAGAGGAAACAGTAGGAAATTAAAAATGTTATATCTGAATGTGCAAAGCATTCGTAATAAAACTAATGAATTAAAAGCACAGATAGACACATATGGCTACGATCTAGTAGCCCATCGCTGAAACATGGTTACAAGGAGATCGAGGGTGGGAGTTAAATACTCCAGGGTTCTCAGCTTACAGGAAAGATAGGCACTGTGGGAAACGAGGTGGGAGGGGGAGCCCTGTTAATTAGGGATGAAATAAAAGCAGTGGAGAGGAAGGATCTGAAATCCGATGACCGAGAGGTCGAGACAATATGAGTGGAAATAAAAATAATAATGGGCAGAAAATATTAATGGGAGTGGTTTATAGACCCCCAAAAAACAGCGATCACAATATAGCACAGGATATCCATCAAGAAATCAGTGGAGTGTGTAGGAAAGGTAAAGCGATAATAGTGAGTGATTTCAATCTCCACATAGACTGGGAAAACCAAATCGGCAAAAGTAGGTCAGAAGAAGAGTTCACTGAGTGTATGAGAGATAACTTTCCAGAGCAGCCGAGGAACCGACCGGGGGACAGCCCATCCTAGACCTTGTTTTGTGTAACGAAACAGGGCGAGTTGGCAGTGTAGGGAAATAAACTAAGACTCCCCGAGGGCAGAGTGATCACAATATGATTGAATTCTGCATTAAGTTAGAGGGGGATATAGTTAAATCCGAGGCAAGTATTCTGAATTTAAATAGGGCTAATTTTGTAGGTATGAGGAAAGATTTGGGTAAAATAGACTGGAGAATAAGATTAAGAGGTAAAAATGTAGACCAACAGTGGCAAATATTTAAGGATGTAGTGCAAAATTCTCAGCGGTCGCATATTCCCTTGCGGAATAAGAGTACCACAGGGAAAGCAATTCGTCCGTGGCTAACTAGAACAGTAGGGAAAGCATCAAATTAAAGAAAAGGCTTATAAAACTGCCAAGAAAAGCAGCAAATCTGAAGATTGGGAGAGTTTTAGAAACCAGCNAAAAAAACTAAAATCTCATTAAGAGCGAGAAAAAGGAGTATGAGGTAAGCTCGCTGGGAACATTAAGTCTGATTGTAAAAGTTTTTACAAATATATTAAGAGGAATAGGCTGTGAGGGTAAATGTAGGTCCACTTCAGTCAGAGACGGGAGAAGTTGTAATGGGGGACAAGGACACGGCAGAGGCCCTCAATGGGTACTTTGCATCTGTCTTCACCCGAGAAGACACAAGAAGTCTGCCAGCAATAGAGATGCACCAAAGGGATAAGGACAGGGAGCAACTTAGGGAAATTTTCATTAGTAGAGAATTGGTGCTCAGGAAACTCTTAGCACTAAAAAGTGACAAATCCCCTGGTCCGGATGGTCTGCATCCCGGGGTTTTAAAAGAGGAGCTTACGAGACAGTGGAGGCCTTGTGTCTGATCTTCCAAAGTTCCTTGGATTCTGGAACAGTCCCCACGGATTGGAAGATCACAAATGTAACACCACTATTTAAAAATGGTGGAAAGGATAAGATGGGGAACTATAGGCAGTTAGTCTCACATCAGCGATGGGAAATATTTTAGAATCATTGATTAAGGATGTGGTAGTGCGGTATTTAGGGCACAATATAATTAGGCCAAGTCAACATGGCTTTACAAAAGGGAAGTCATGTTTGACAAATCTCATAGAGTTTTTTGAGGATATTTCCAGTAAACTGGATAAGGGTGAATCAGTGGATGTGGTCTATTTGGACTCCCAGAAGGCACTCGATAAGGTGCCGCATAAAAGGTTAGTCCAAAAGCCCATGAAATTGGGGGGAACATATTAACGTGGATTGGGGAATGGTTAACAGGGTAGAAAACAAAGAGTAGGGATAAATGGGTCCTTTTCAGATTGGCGGGATGTGACCAGTGGAGTGCCACAAGGATCAGTCCTTGGGCCTCAGCTATTTACCATCTACATCAATGATCTTGATGAGGACATCGAAGTTAATATGTCTAAATTCGCGGATGACACAAAACTCGGAGGAAGTGTCAACACGGAGGACGACATTAAAAAAACGCAGCACGACATAGACAGGTTAGGTGATTAGGCAGGTGGGTGGCAGATGAAGTATAATGTAGGGCAGTGCAAAGTCATCCACCTAGGGAGCAAAACAGTAGAGCGGGTTATTTTTTAGAAGGGGAGAGACTGGAATGTGTTAGCGTCCAAAGGGACTTGGGTGTCCTTGTACACCAATCGCAGAAAGTTAGTCTGCAGGTGCAGCAGCAATTAGGAAGGCGAACGCTAGTTCATTATGGAAGGATAACAGAATAAGAATAGGGAAGTCTTGCTGCAACTGTACAGGGCCCTGGTGAGACCACACCTGGAATAGTGTCCAGTTATAGGGATAAGGCAGTGTTAGGTTATTAGCTGGAGTTGGATTAGAAGATCAGCCATGATTGAATGGCGGGGCAGAG
>NW_024705035.1:40000-83440 GCF_018977255.1 Callorhinchus milii
TGGTCAAAACATCCACCAAAATAAAAGTGCCGAGATTTTCTTCAAAATATTGCGTGAATATAAATCGTAATTGATTTTTATGATATTGGTTACGATCTTCACATCAAAATTTTCATAGAATTCTTTTTAATCGCAGGAATATACCCAATGAAATAAATTGTTATCTGTTAATAGCACCATGAAACAACATTCAACAAAATAAAGTTGTGTAGATTTTTCATTAAAAATCCATTTCAATAAATTTTAAAGTAAAAAAAACAAACAAAATTATGCTTGTTTTTGAACAAAATGCACAGAAATTTCTTTAATGAAAAATCAAATAAATGTTTTTAACGGAGTTCTTAAAAATTTGCTTTTTAAAAACTTAACATGCAATGTCATAAAATCATTAAAACTATCAGAATGTATTCATATGAATTTCTGTGCATCTTATTCAAAAACAAATTAATTATTAATGATTTCCTTTTAATAAGTTTAATAATTTTAATTATTTTAGTGTACGATCTTGTAGCGAAAATTCTAATTTTTTTGCGTACCAATCTGAAGGTAAGTGACATTTGCTGCGATTATAACCCTAACCCTAACCCAAAAATAAGTATATTTTGGCTTATATGTTTTATTTCTATGTTTTATATAATAATATCGAGTGAGATAAAATGTTTAGAAGGAATCATTTTATAAAAATAATTCAAACAAGTGGTCAAAACATCCACCAAAATAAAAGTGCCGAGATTTTCATCAAAATATTGCGTGAACTTAAATCGTAACAGTTTTTATGATACTGGTTACGATCTTCACATCAAATGTTTCATAGAATTTTTTTTAATCGCAGGAATATACCCACTGAAATAAATTGTCATTTGTTAATAGCACCATGAAACAACATTCAACAAAATAAAGTTGTGTTGATTTTTCATAAAAAATCCATTTCAACAAATTTTAAGGTTAAAAAAAAACAAAAAAAAATTATGCTTGTTTTTGAACTGGATGCACAGAAATTTCTTTAATGAAATTTCAAATAAATGTTTTCAATTGTAGTTTTTAAAAATTTTACTTTTTAAAAATTCAATATGTAATGTCATAAAATCATTAAAATTATTTGAATGTATTCATATAGGTATATGAATTTCTGTGCATCTTATTCAAAAACAAATTAAATTTTAATGATTGCCTTTTACGAAGTTTAATAATTTTAATTATTTTAGTGTTCGATCTTGAAGCGAAAATTCTAAGAAATTTTTTGGCGTACCAATCTGAAGGAAAGTGACATTTGCTGCGATTCTAACCCTAACCCTAACCCTAACCCCAAAATAAGCATAATGTGGCTTATATGATTTATTTCTATGTTTTGTATAATAATATCGAGTGAGATAAAATGTTGAGAAGAAATCATTTTATAAAAAATATTCAAAACTAGTGGTCAAAACATCCACCAAAATAAAAGTGCCGAGGTTTTCTTCAAAATATTGCGTGAACTTAAATCGTAATTGTTTTTATGATATTTGTTACGATCTTCACATCAAATTTTTCATAGAATTTTTTTAATGGCAGGAATATACCCACTGAAGTAAATTGTCATTTGTTAATAGCACCATGAAGAAAAGAAAAGAATGTTAATAGCACCACTCAAGAAAATACAATTGTGTAGATTTTCATAAAAAATCCATTTGAATAAATTTTAAAGTAAAAAAACAAACAAAATTATGCTTGTTTTTGAACAAGATGCACAGAAATTTCTTTAATGAAAAAACAAATAAATGTTTTTAATGTAGTTTTTAAAAATTTGCTTTTTCAAAATTTAATATGTAATGTCATAAAATCATTAAAACTATTAGAATGTATTCATATAGCTATATGAATTTCTGTGCATCTTATTCAAAAACAAATTAAATTTTAATGATTGCATTTTAATAAGTTTAATAATTGTAATCGTTTTAATGTACGATCTTGTCGCGAAAATGCTAATAATTTTTTTTGCATACCAATCTGAAGGCAAGTGACATTCGCTGCGATTCTAAGCCTAACCCTAACCATAGCTCTAACCGTAACCCTAACCCAAAAAATAAGTATAATTTGGCTTATATGTTTTATTTCTATGTTTTGTATAATAATATCGAGTGAGATAAAATGTTTAGAAGGAATCATTTTATAAAAATAATTCAAACGAGTGGTCAAAACATCCACCAAAATAAAAGTGCCGAGATTTTCTTCAAAATATTGCGTGAACTTAAATCGTAACAGTTTTTATGATATTGGTTACGATCTTCACATCAAATGTTTCATAGAATTTTTTTTAATCGCAGGAATATAAACACAGAAATAAATTGTCATTTGTTAATAGCACCATGAAACAACATTCAACAAAATAAAGTTGTGTTGATTTTTCATAAAAAATCCATTTCAACTAATTTTTAAGGTTAAAAAAAAAAAAAAATTATGCTTGTTTTTGAACTGGATGCACAGAAATTTCTTTAATGAAATTTCAAATAAATGTTTTCAATTGTAGTTTTTAAAAATTTTACTTTTTAAAAATTCAATATGTAATGTCATAAAATCATTAAAATTATTTGAATGTATTCATATAGGTATATGAATTTCTGTGCATCTTATTCAAAAACAAATTAAATTTTAATGATTGCCTTTTACGAAGTTTAATAATTTTAATTATTTTAGTGTTCGATCTTGAAGCGAAAATTCTAAGAAATTTTTTGGCGTACCAATCTGAAGGTAAGTGACATTTGCTGCGATTCTAACCCTAATCCTAACCCTAACCCCAAAATAAGCATAATTTGGCTTATATGTTTTATTTCTATGTTTTATATAATAATATCGAGTGAGATAAAATGTTTAGAAGAAATCATTTTATAAAAAATATTCAAAACTAGTGGTCAAAACATCCACCAAAATAAAAGTGCCGAGATTTTCTTCAAAATATTGCGTGAACTTAAATCGTAATTGTTTTTATGATATTTGTTACGATCTTCACATCAAATTTTTCATAGAATTTTTTTAATGGCAGGAATATACCCACTGAAGTAAATTGTCATTTGTTAATAGCACCATGAAGAAAAGAAAAGAATGTTAATAGCACCACTCAAGAAAATAAAATTGTGTAGATTTTCATAAAAAATCCATTTGAATAAATTTTAAAGTAAAAAAACAAACAAAATTATGCTTGTTTTTGAACAAGATGCACAGAAATTTCTTTAATGAAAATCAAATAAATGTTTTTAATGTAGTTTTTAAAAATTTGCTTTTTCAAAATTTAATATGTAATGTCATAAAATCATTAAAACTATTAGAATGTATTCATATAGCTATATGAATTTCTGTGCATCTTATTCAAAAACAAATTAAATTTTAATGATTGCATTTTAATAAGTTTAATAATTGTAATCGTTTTAATGTACGATCTTGTCGCGAAAATGCTAATAATTTTTTTTGCATACCAATCAGAAGGCAAGTGACATTCGCTGCGATTCTAACCCTAACCCTAACCATAGCTCTAACCGTAACCCTAACCCAAAAATAAGTATAATTTGGCTTATATGTTTTATTTCTATGTTTTGTATAATAATATCGAGTGAGATAAAATGTTTAGAAGAAATCATTTTATAAAAATAATTCAAACGAGTGGTCAAAACATCCACCAAAATAAAAGTGCCGAGATTTTCTTCAAAATATTGCGTGAACTTAAATCGTAATTGATTTTTATGATATTGGTTACGATCTTCACATCAAAATTTTCATAGAATTCTTTTTAATCGCAGGAATATACCCAATGAAATAAATTGTCATTTGTTAATAGCACCATGAAACAACATTCAACAAAATAAAGTTGTGTAGATTTTTCATAAAAAATCCATTTCAATAAATTTTAAAGTAAAAAAACAAACAAAATTATGCTTGTTTTTGAACAAAATGCACAGAAATTTCTTTAATGAAAAATCAAATAAATGTTTTTAATGTAGTTCTTAAAAATTTGCTTTTTAAAAATTTAATATGTAATGTCATAAAATCATTAAAACTATTAGAATGTATTCATATGAATTTCTGTGCATCTTATTCAAAAACAAATTAATTTTTAATGATTTCCTTTTAATAAGTTTAATAATTTTAATTATTTTAGTGTACGATCTTGTAGCGAAAATTCTAATTTTTTTGCGTACCAATCTGAAGGTAAGTGACATTTGCTGCGATTATAACCCTAACCCTAACCCAAAAATAAGTATATTTTGGCTTATATGTTTTATTTCTATGTTTTATATAATAATATCGAGTGAGATAAAATGTTTAGAAGGAATCATTTTATAAAAATAATTCAAACAAGTGGTCAAAACATCCACCAAAATAAAAGTGCCGAGATTTTCTTCAAAATATTGCGTGAACTTAAATCGTAACAGTTTTTATGATATTGGTTACGATCTTCACATCAAATGTTTCATAGAATTTTTTTTAATCGCAGGAATATAAACACAGAAATAAATTGTCATTTGTTAATAGCACCATGAAACAACATTCAACAAAATAAAGTTGTGTTGATTTTTCATAAAAAATCCATTTCAACAAATTTTAAGGTTAAAAAAAAAAATTATGCTTGTTTTTGAACTGGATGCACAGAAATTTCTTTAATGAAATTTCAAATAAATGTTTTCAATTGTAGTTTTTAAAAATTTTACTTTTTAAAAATTCAATATGTAATGTCATAAAATCATTAAAATTATTTGAATGTATTCATATAGGTATATGAATTTCTGTGCATCTTATTCAAAAACAAATTAAATTTTAATGATTGCCTTTTACGAAGTTTAATAATTTTAATTATTTTAGTGTTCGATCTTGAAGCGAAAATTCTAAGAAATTTTTTGGCGTACCAATCTGAAGGTAAGTGACATTTGCTGCGATTCTAACCCTAACCCTAACCCTAACCACCAAAATAAGCATAATTTGGCTTATATGTTTTATTTCTATGTTTTGTATAATAATATCGAGTGAGATAAAATGTTGAGAAGAAATCATTTTATAAAAAAAATTCAAAACTAGTGGTCAAAACATCCACCAAAATAAAAGTGCCGAGATTTTCTTCAAAATATTGCGTGAACTTAAATCGTAATTGTTTTTATGATATTTGTTACGATCTTCACATCAAATTTTTCATAGANTTTTTTTAATCGCAGGAATATACCCACTGAAGTAAATTGTCATTTGTTAATAGCACCATGAAGAAAAGAAAAGAATGTTAATAGCACCACTCAAGAAAATAAAGTTGTGTAGATTTTCATAAAAAATCCATTTGAATAAATTTTAAAGTAAAAAAACAAACAAAATTATGCTTGTTTTTGAACAAGATGCACAGAAATTTCTTTAATGAAAAAACAAATAAATGTTTTTAATGTAGTTTTTAAAAATTTGCTTTTTCAAAATTTAATATGTAATGTCATAAAATCATTAAAACTATTAGAATGTATTCATATAGCTATATGAATTTCTGTGCATCTTATTCAAAAACAAATTAAATTTTAATGATTGCATTTTAATAAGTTTAATAATTTTAATCGTTTTAATGTACGATCTGAAGGCAAGTGACATTCGCTGCGATTCTAATCCTAACCCTAACCATAGCTCTAACCGTAACCCTAACCCAAAAATAAGTATAATTTGGCTTATATGTTTTATTTCTATGTTTTGTATAATAATATCGAGTGAGATAAAATGTTTAGAAGAAATCATTTTATAAAAATAATTCAAACGAGTGGTCAAAACATCCACCAAAATAAAAGTGCCGAGATTTTCTTCAAAATATTGCGTGAACTTAAATCGTAATTGATTTTTATGATATTGGTTACGATCTTCACATCAAAATTTTCATAGAATTCTTTTTAATCGCAGGAATATACCCAATGAAATAAATTGTCATTTGTTAATAGCACCATGAAACAACATTCAACAAAATAAAGTTGTGTAGATTTTTCATAAAAAATCCATTTCAATAAATTTTAAAGTAAAAAAACAAACAAAATTATGCTTGTTTTTGAACAAAATGCACAGAAATTTCTTTAATGAAAAATCAAATAAATGTTTTTAATGTAGTTCTTAAAAATTTGCTTTTTAAAAATTTAATATGTAATGTCATAAAATCATTAAAACTATTAGAATGTATTCATATGAATTTCTGTGCATCTTATTCAAAAACAAATTAATTTTTAATGATTTCCTTTTAATAAGTTTAATAATTTTAATTATTTTAGTGTACGATCTTGTAGCGAAAATTCTAATTTTTTTTGCGTACCAATCTGAAGGTAAGTGACATTTGCTGCGATTATAACCCTAACCCTAACCCAAAAATAAGTATATTTTGGCTTATATGTTTTATTTCTATGTTTTATATAATAATATCGAGTGAGATAAAATGTTTAGAAGGAATCATTTTATAAAAATAATTCAAACAAGTGGTCAAAACATCCACCAAAATAAAAGTGCCGAGATTTTCTTCAAAATATTGCGTGAACTTAAATCGTAACAGTTTTTATGATATTGGTTACGATCTTCACATCAAATGTTTCATAGAATTTTTTTTAATCGCAGGAATATAAACACAGAAATAAATTGTCATTTGTTAATAGCACCATGAAACAACATTCAACAAAATAAAGTTGTGTTGATTTTTCATAAAAAATCCATTTCAACAAATTTTAAGGTTAAAAAAAAACAACAAAAAAATTATGCTTGTTTTTGAACTGGATGCACAGAAATTTCTTTAATGAAATTTCAAATAAATGTTTTCAATTGTAGTTTTTAAAAATTTTACTTTTTAAAAATTCAATATGTAATGTCATAAAATCATTAAAATTATTTGAATGTATTCATATAGGTATATGAATTTCTGTGCATCTTATTCAAAAACAAATTAAATTTTAATGATTGCCTTTTACGAAGTTTAATAATTTTAATTATTTTAGTGTTCGATCTTGTAACGAAAATTCTAAGAATTTTTTTGGCGTACCAATCTGAAGGTAAGTGACATTTGCTGCGATTCTAACCCTAACCCTAACCCTAACCCCAAAATAAGCATAATTTGGCTTATATGTTTTATTTCTATGTTTTATATAATAATATCGAGTGAGATAAAATGTTGAGAAGAAATCATTTTATAAAAAAAATTCAAAACTAGTGGTCAAAACATCCACCAAAATAAAAGTGCCGAGATTTTCTTCAAAATATTGCGTGAACTTAAATCGTAATTGTTTTTATGATATTTGTTACGATCTTCACATCAAATTTTTCATAGAATTTTTTTAATGGCAGGAATATACCCACTGAAGTAAATTGTCATTTGTTAATAGCACCATGAAGAAAAGAAAAGAATGTTAATAGCACCACTCAAGAAAATAAAATTGTGTAGATTTTCATAAAAAATCCATTTGAATAAATTTTAAAGTAAAAAAACAAACAAAATTATGCTTGTTTTTGAACAAGATGCACAGAAATTTCTTTAATGAAAAAACAAATAAATGTTTTTAATGTAGTTTTTAAAAATTTGCTTTTTCAAAATTTAATATGTAATGTCATAAAATCATTAAAACTATTAGAATGTATTCATATAGCTATATGAATTTCTGTGCATCTTATTCAAAAACAAATTAAATTTTAATGATTGCATTTTAATAAGTTTAATAATTTTAATCGTTTTAATGTACGATCTTGTCGCGAAAATGCTAATAATTTTTTTTGCATACCAATCTGAAGGCAAGTGACATTCGCTGCGATTCTAACCCTAACCCTAACCATAGCTCTAACCGTAACCCTAACCCAAAAATAAGTATAATTTGGCTTATATGTTTTATTTCTATGTTTTGTATAATAATATCGAGTGAGATAAAATGTTTAGAAGAAATCATTTTATAAAAATAATTCAAACGAGTGGTCAAAACATCCACCAAAATAAAAGTGCCGAGATTTTCTTCAAAATATTGCGTGAACTTAAATCGTAATTGATTTTTATGATATTGGTAACGATCTTCACATCAAAATTTTCATAGAATTCTTTTTAATCGCAGGAATATACCCAATGAAATAAATTGTTATCTGTTAATAGCACCATGAAACAACATTCAACAAAATAAAGTTGTGTAGATTTTTCATAAAAAATCCATTTCAATAAATTTTAAAGTAAAAAAAACAAACAAAATTATGCTTGTTTTTGAACAAAATGCACAGAAATTTCTTTAATGAAAAATCAAATAAATGTTTTTAAAGGAGTTCTTAAAAATTTGCTTTTTAAAAATTTAATATGTAATGTCATAAAATCATTAAAACTATTAGAATGTATTCATATGAATTTCTGTGCATCTTATTCAAAAACAAATTAATTTTTAATGATTTCCTTTTAATAAGTTTAATAATTTTAATTATTTTAGTGTACGATCTTGTAGCGAAAATTCTAATTTTTTTGCGTACCAATCTGAAGGTAAGTGACATTTGCTGCGATTATAACCCTAACCCTGACCCAAAAATAAGTATATTTTGGCTTATATGTTTTATTTCTATGTTTTATATAATAATATCGAGTGAGATAAAATGTTTAGAAGGAATCATTTTATAAAAATAATTCAAACAAGTGGTCAAAACATCCACCAAAATAAAAGTGCCGAGATTTTCTTCAAAATATTGCGTGAACTTAAATCGTAATTGATTTTTATGATATTGGTAACGATCTTCACATCAAAATTTTCATAGAATTCTTTTTAATCGCAGGAATATACCCAATGAAATAAATTGTTATCTGTTAATAGCACCATGAAACAACATTCAACAAAATAAAGTTGTGTAGATTTTTCATAAAAAATCCATTTCAATAAATTTTAAAGTAAAAAAAACAACAAAAAAATTATGCTTGTTTTTGAACAAAATGCACAGAAATTTCTTTAATGAAATTTCAAATAAATGTTTTTAACGGAGTTCTTAAAAATTTGCTTTTTAAAAATTTAATATGTAATGTCATAAAATCATTAAAACTATTAGAATGTATTCATATGAATTTCTGTGCATCTTATTCAAAAACAAATTAATTTTTAATGATTTCCTTTTAATAAGTTTAATAATTTTAATTATTTTAGTGTACGATCTTGTAGCGAAAATGCTAATTTTTTTTGCGTACCAATCTGAAGGTAAGTGACATTTGCTGCGATTATAACCCTAACCCTGACCCAAAAATAAGTATATTTTGCCTTATATGTTAATATATGTTTAATCGCAGGAATATACCCAATGAAATAAATTGTTATCTGTTAATAGCACCATGAAACAACATTCAACAAAATAAAGTTGTGTAGATTTTTCATAAAAAATCCATTTCAATAAATTTTAAAGTAAAGAAAACAAACAAAATTATGCTTGTTTTTGAACAAAATGCACAGAAATTTCTTTAATGAAAAATCAAATAAATGTTTTTAACGGAGTTCTTAAAAATTTGCTTTTTAAAAATTTAATATGTCATGTCATAAAATCATTAAAACTATTAGAATGTATTCATATGAATTTCTGTGCATCTTATTCAAAAACAAATTAATTTTTAATGATTTCCTTTTAATAAGTTTAATAATTTTAATTATTTTAGTGTACGACCTTGTTGCGAAAATGCTAATTTTTTTTGCGTAGCAATCTGAAGGTAAGTGACATTTGCTGAGATTATAACCCTAACCCTGACCCAAAAATAAGTATATTTTGGCTTATGTGTTTTATTTCTATGTTTTATATAATAATATCGAGTGAGATAAAATGTTTAGAAGGAATCATTTTATAAAAATAATTCAAACGAGTGGTCAAAACATCCACCAAAATAAAAGGGCCGAGATTTTCTTCAAAATATTGCGTGAACTTAAATCGTAATTGATTTTTATAATATTGGTAACGATCTTCACATCAAAATTTTCATAGAATTCTTTTTAATCGCAGGAATATACCCAATGAAATAAATTTGTTAACAGCACCATGAAACAACATTCAACAAAATAAAATTGTGTAGAGTTTTCATAAAAAATCCATTCCAATAAATTTTAAGGTAAAACGAACAAACAAAATTATGCTTGTTTTTGAACAAAATGCACAGAAATTTCTTTAATGATAAAACAAATAAATGTTTTTAATGTAGTTTTTAAAAATTTGCTTTTTAAAAATTTAATATGTAATGTCATAAAATCATTAAAACTATTAGAATGTATTCATATGAATTTCTGTGCATCTTATTCAAAAACAAATTAATTTTTAATGATTTCCTTTTAATAAGTTTAATAATTTTAATTATTTTAGTGTACGATCTTGTAGCGAAAATTCTAATTTTTTTGCGTACCAATCTGAAGGTAAGTGACATTTGCTGCGATTATAACCCTAACCCTGACCCAAAAATAAGTATATTTTGCTTATATGTTAATATATGTTTAATCGCAGGAATATACCCAATGAAATAAATTGTTATCTGTTAATAGCACCATGAAACAACATTCAACAAAATAAAGTTGTGTAGATTTTTCATAAAAAATCCATTTCAATAAATTTTAAAGTAAAGAAAACAAACAAAATTATGCTTGTTTTTGAACAAAATGCACAGAAATTTCTTTAATGAAAAATCAAATAAATGTTTTTAACGGAGTTCTTAAAAATTTGCTTTTTAAAAATTTAATATGTCATGTCATAAAATCATTAAAACTATTAGAATGTATTCATATGAATTTCTGTGCATCTTATTCAAAAACAAATTAATTTTTAATGATTTCCTTTTAATAAGTTTAATAATTTTAATTATTTTAGTGTACGATCTTGTAGCGAAAATTCTAATTTTTTTGCGTAGCAATCTGAAGGTAAGTGACATTTGCTGAGATTATAACCCTAACCCTGACCCAAAAATAAGTATATTTTGGCTTATGTGTTTTATTTCTATGTTTTATATAATAATATCGAGTGAGATAAAATGTTTAGAAGGAATCATTTTATAAAAATAATTCAAACAAGTGGTCAAAACATCCACCGAAATAAAAGTGCCGAGATTTTCATCAAAATATTGCGTGAACTTAAATCGTAACAGTTTTTATGATATTGGTTACGATCTTCACATCAAATGTTTCATAGAATTTTTTTAATCGCAGGAATATAAACACTGAAATAAATTGTCATTTGTTAATAGCACCATGAAACAACATTCAACAAAATAAAGTTGTGTAGATTTTTCATAAAAAATCCATTTCAATAAATTTTAAAGTAAAAAAACAAACAAAATTATGCTTGTTTTTGAACAATATGCACAGAAATTTCTTTAATGAAAAATCAAATAAATGTTTTTAAAGGAGTTCTTAAAAATTTGCTTTATAAAAATTTAATATGTAATGTCATAAAATCATTAAAACTATTAGAATGTATTCATATGAATTTCTGTGCATCTTATTCAAAAATAAATTAATTTTTAATGATTTCCTTTTAATAAGTTTAATAATTTTAATTATTTTAGTGTACGATCTTGTAGCGAAAATTCTAATTTTTTTGCGTACCAATCTGAAGATAAGTGACATTTGCTGCGATTATAACCCTAACCCTGACCCAAAAATAAGTATATTTTGGCTTTTATGTTAATATATGTTTAATCGCAGGAATATACCCAATGAAATAAATTTGTTAATAGCACCATGAAACAACATTCAACAAAATAAAGTTGTGTAGATTTTTCATAAAAAATCCATTTCAATAAATTTTAAAGTNAAAAAACAAACAAAATTATGCTTGTTTTTGAACAATATGCACAGAAATTTCTTTAATGAAAAATCAAATAAATGTTTTTAAAGGAGTTCTTAAAAATTTGCTTTATAAAAATTTAATATGTAATGTCATAAAATCATTAAAACTATTAGAATGTATTCATATGAATTTCTGTGCATCTTATTCAAAAATAAATTAATTTTAATGATTTCCTTTTAATAAGTTTAATAATTTTAATTATTTTAGTGTACGATCTTGTAGCGAAAATTCTAATTTTTTTGCGTACCAATCTGAAGGTAAGTGACATTTGCTGCGATTATAACCCTAACCCTGACCCAAAAATAAGTATATTTTGCCTTATATGTTTTATTTCTATGTTTTATATAATAATATCGAGTGAGATAAAATGTTTAGAAGGAATCATTTTATAAAAATAATTCAAACAAGTGGTCAAAACATCCACCGAAATAAAAGTGCCGAGATTTTCATCAAAATATTGCGTGAACTTAAATCGTAACAGTTTTTATGATATTGGTTACGATCTTCACATCAAATGTTTCATAGAATTTTTTTTAATCGCAGGAATATAAACACTGAAATAAATTGTCATTTGTTAATAGCACCATGAAACAACATTCAACAAAATAAAGTTGTGTAGATTTTTCATNAAAAATCCATTTCAATAAATTTTAAAGTAAAAAAAACAAACAAAATTATGCTTGTTTTTGAACAAAATGCACAGAAATTTCTTTAATGAAAAACCAAAGAAATGTTTTTAACGGAGTTCTTAAAAATTTGCTTTTTAAAAATTTAATATGTAATGTCATAAAATCATTAAAACTATTAGAATGTATTCATATGAATTTCTGTGCATCTTATTCAAAAACAAATTAATTTTTAATGATTTCCTTTTAATAAGTTTAATAATTTTAATTATTTTAGTGTACGATCTTGTAGCGAAAATTCTAATTTTTTTGCGTACCAATCTGAAGATAAGTGACATTTGCTGCGATTATAACCCTAACCCTGACCCAAAAAAAAGTATATTTTGGCTTTTATGTTAATATATGTTTAATCGCAGGAATATACCCAATGAAATAAATTGTTATCTGTTAATAGCACCATGAAACAACATTCAACAAAATAAAGTTGTGTAGATTTTTCATAAAAAATCCATTTCAATAAATTTTAAAGTAAAAAAACAAACAAAATTATGCTTGTTTTTGAACAAAATGCACAGAAATTTCTTTAATGAAAAATCAAATAAATGTTTTTAACGGAGTTCTTAAAAATTTGCTTTTTAAAAATTTAATATGTAATGTCATAAAATCATTAAAACTATTAGAATGTATTCATATGAATTTCTGTGCATCTTATTCAAAAACAAATTAATTTTTAATGATTTCCTTTTAATAAGTTTAATAATTTTAATTATTTTAGTGTACGACCTTGTTGCGAAAATGCTAATTTTTTTTGCGTAGCAATCTGAAGGTAAGTGACATTTGCTGAGATTATAACCCTAACCCTGACCCCAAAATAAGTATATTTTGGCTTATATGTTTTATTTCTATGTTTTATATAATAATATCGAGTGAGATAAAATGTTTAGAAGGAATCATTTTATAAAAATAATTCAAACAAGTGGTCAAAACATCCACCAAAATAAAAGTGCCGAGATTTTCATCAAAATATTGCGTGAACTTAAATCGTAACAGTTTTATGATATTGGTTAGGATCTTCACATTAAATGTTTCACAGAATTTTTTTTAATCGCAGGAATATAAACACAGAAATAAATTGTCATTTGTTAATAGCACCATGAAACAACATTCAACAAAATAAAGTTGTGTGATTTTTCATAAAAAATCCATTTCAATAAATTTTTAAAGTAAAAAAAAAAAAATTATGCTTGTTTTTGAACTAATGCACAGAAATTTCTTTAATGAAATTCAAATAAATGTTTTCAATGTAGTTTTTAAAAATTTACTTTTTAAAAATTTAATATGTAATGTCATAAAATCATTAAAATGATTTGAATGTATTCATATAGGTATATGAATTTCTGTGCATCTTATTCAAAAACAAATTAAATTTTAATGATTGCATTTTAATAAGTTTAATAATTTTAATCGTTTTAATGTACGATCTTGTAGCGAAAATTCTAATATTTTTTTTGCATACTAATCTGAAGGCAAGTGACATTCGCTGCGATTCTAACCCTAACCCTAACCCAAAAATAAGTATAATTTGGCTTATATGTTTTATTTCTATGTTTTGTATAATAATATCGAGTGAGATAAAATGTTTAGAAGAAATCATTTTATAAAAATAATTCAAACGAGTGGTCAAAACATCCACCAAAATAAAAGTGCCGAGATTTTCTTCAAAATATTGCGTGAACTTAAATCGTAATTGATTTTTATAATATTGGTAACGATCTTCACATCAAAATTTTCATAGAATTCTTTTTAATCGCAGGAATATACCCAATGAAATAAATTTGTTAATAGCACCATGAAACAACATTCAACAAAATAAAGTTGTGAAGATTTTTCATAAAAAATCCATTTCAATAAATTTTAAAGTAAAAAAACAAACAAAATTATGCTTGTTTTTGAACAAAATGCACAGAAATTTCTTTAATGAAAAACCAAAGAAATGTTTTTAACGGAGTTCTTAAAAATTTGCTTTTTAAAAATTTAATATGTAATGTCATAAAATCATTAAAACTATTAGAATGTATTCATATGAATTTCTGTGCATCTTATTCAAAAACAAATTAATTTTTAATGATTTCCTTTTAATAAGTTTAATAATTTTAATTATTTTAGTGTACGATCTTGTAGCGAAAATTCTAATTTTTTTCCGTACCAATCTGAAGATAAGTGACATTTGCTGCGATTATAACCCTAACCCTGACCCAAAAATACGTATATTTTGGCTTATATGTTAATATATGTTTAATCGCAGGAATATACCCAATGAAATAAATTGTTATCTGTTAATAGCACCATGAAACAACATTCAACAAAATAAAGTTGTGTAGATTTTTCATAAAAAATCCATTTCAATAAATTTTAAAGTAAAAAAACAAACAAAATTATGCTTGTTTTTGAACAAAATGCACAGAAATTTCTTTAATGAAAAACCAAATAAATGTTTTTAACGGAGTTCTTAAAAATTTGCTTTTTAAAAATTTAATGTCATGTCATAAAATCATTAAAACTATTAGAATGTATTCATATGAATTTCTGTGCATCTTATTCAAAAACAAATTAATTATTAATCATTTCCTTTTAATAAGTTTAATAATTTTAATTATTTTAGTGTACGATCTTGTAGCGAAAATTCTAATTTTTTTGCGTACGCATCTGAAGGTAAGTGACATTTGCTGCGATTATAACCCTAACCCTGACCCAAAAATAAGTATATTTTGGCTTTATGTTTTATATAATAATATCGAGTGAGATAAAATGTTTAGAAGAATCATTTTATAAAAATAATTCAAACAAGTGGTCAAAACATCCACCAAAATAAAAGTGCCGAGATTTTCTTCAAAATATATGATATTGGTACGATCTTCACATCAAAATTTTCATAGAATTCTTTTTAATCGCAGGAATATACCCAATGAAATAAATTTGTTAATAGCACCATGAAACAACATTCAAAAAAATAAAGTTGTGTAGATTTTTCATAAAAAATCCATTTCAATAAATTTTAAAGTAAAAAAAACAAACAAAATTATGCTTGTTTTTGAACAATATGCACAGAAATTTCTTTAATGAAAAATCAAATAAATGTTTTTAAAGGAGTTCTTAAAAATTTGCTTTATAAAAATTTAATATGTAATGTCATAAAATCATTAAAACTATTAGAATGTATTCATATGAATTTCTGTGCATCTTATTCAAAAACAAATTAATTTTTAATGATTTCCTTTTAATAAGTTTAATAATTTTAATTATTTTAGTGTACGATCTTGTAGCGAAAATTCTAATTTTTTTGCGTACCAATCTGAAGGTAAGTGACATTTGCTGCGATTATAACCCTAACCCTGACCCAAAAATAAGTATATTTTGCCTTATATGTTTTATTTCTATGTTTTATATAATAATATCGAGTGAGATAAAATGTTTAGAAGGAATCATTTTATAAAAATAATTCAAACAAGTGGTCAAAACATCCACCGAAATAAAAGTGCCGAGATTTTCATCAAAATATTGCGTGAACTTAAATCGTAACAGTTTTTATGATATTGGTTACGATCTTCACATCAAATGTTTCATAGAATTTTTTTTAATCGCAGGAATATAAACACTGAAATAAATTGTCATTTGTTAATAGCACCATGAAACAACATTCAACAAAATAAAGTTGTGTAGATTTTTCATAAAAAATCCATTTCAATAAATTTTAAAGTAAAAAAACAAACAAAATTATGCTTGTTTTTGAACAAAATGCACAGAAATTTCTTTAATGAAAAACCAAAGAAAAGTTTTTAACGGAGTTCTTAAAAATTTGCTTTTTAAAAATTTAATATGTAATGTCATAAAATCATTAAAACTATTAGAATGTATTCATATGAATTTCTGTGCATCTTATTCAAAAACAAATTAATTTTTAATGATTTCCTTTTAATAAGTTTAATAATTTTAATTATTTTAGTGTACGATCTTGTAGCGAAAATTCTAATTTTTTTGCGTACCAATCTGAAGATAAGTGACATTTGCTGCGATTATAACCCTAACCCTGACCCAAAAATAAGTATATTTTGGCTTTTTTGTTAATATATGTTTAATCGCAGGAATATACCCAATGAAATAAATTTGTTAATAGCACCATGAAACAACATTCAACAAAATAAAGTTGTGTAGATTTTTCATAAAAAATCCATTTCAATAAATTTTAAAGTAAAAAAACAAACAAAATTATGCTTGTTTTTGAACAAAATGCACAGAAATTTCTTTAATGAAAAACCAAAGAAATGTTTTTAACGGAGTTCTTAAAAATTTGCTTTTTAAAAATTTAATATGTAATGTCATAAAATCATTAAAACTATTAGAATGTATTCATATGAATTTCTGTGCATCTTATTCAAAAACAAATTAATTTTTAATGATTTCCTTTTAATAAGTTTAATAATTTTAATTATTTTAGTGTACGATTTTGTAGCGAAAATTCTAATTTTTTTGCGTACCAATCTGAAGATAAGTGACATTTGCTGCGATTATAACCCTAACCCTAACCCAAAAATAAGTATATTTTGGCTTATATGTTTTATTTCTATGTTTTATATAATAATATCGAGTGAGATAAAATGTTTAGAAGGAATCATTGTATAAAAATAATTCAAACAAGTGGTCAAAACATCCTCCAAAATAAAAGTGCCGAGATTTTCTTCAAAATATTGCGTGAACTTAAATCGTAATTGATTTTTATGATATTGGTAACGATCTTCACATCAAAATTTTCATAGAATTCTTTTTAATCGCAGGAATATACCCAATGAAATAAATTGTTATCTGTTAATAGCACCATGAAACAACATTCAACAAAATAAAATTGTGTAGAGTTTTCATAAAAAATCCATTTCAATAAATTTTAAAGTAAAACGAACAAACAAAATTATGCTTGTTTTTGAACAAAATGCACAGAAATTTCTTTAATGAAAAATCAAATAAATATTTTTAACGGAGTTCTTAAAAATTTGCTTTTTAAAAATTTAATATGTAATGTCATAAAATCATTAAAACTATTAGAATGTATTCATATGAATTTCTGTGCATCTTATTCAAAAACAAATTAATTTTTAATGATTTCCTTTTAATAAGTTTAATAATTTTAATTATTTTAGTGTACGATCTTGTAGCGAAAATTCTAATTTTTTTCCGTACCAATCTGAAGATAAGTGACATTTGCTGCGATTATAACCCTAACCCTGACCCAAAAATAAGTATATTTTGGCTTATATGTTAATATATGTTTAATCGCAGGAATATACCCAATGAAATAAATTGTTATCTGTTAATAGCACCATGAAACAACATTCAACAAAATAAAGTTGTGTAGATTTTTCATAAAAAATCCATTTCAATAAATTTTAAAGTAAAGAAAACAAACAAAATTATGCTTGTTTTTGAACAAAATGCACAGAAATTTCTTTAATGAAAAATCAAATAAATGTTTTTAACGGAGTTCTTAAAAATTTGCTTTTTAAAAATTTAATATGTCATGTCATAAAATCATTAAAACTATTAGAATGTATTCATATGAATTTCTGTGCATCTTATTCAAAAACAAATTAATTATTAATCATTTCCTTTTAATAAGTTTAATAATTTTAATTATTTTAGTGTACGATCTTGTAGCGAAAATTCTAATTTTTTTGCGTACCAATCTGAAGATAAGTGACATTTGCTGCGATTATAACCCTAACCCTGACCCAAAAATAAGTATATTTTGGCTTTTATGTTAATATATGTTTAATCGCAGGAATATACCCAATGAAATAAATTTGTTAATAGCACCATGAAACAACATTCAACAAAATAAAGTTGTGTAGATTTTTCATAAAAAATCCATTTCAATAAATTTTAAAGTAAAAAAACAAACAAAATTATGCTTGTTTTTGAACAAAATGCACAGAAATTTCTTTAATGAAAAATCAAATAAATGTTTTTAAAGGAGTTCTTAAAAATTTGCCTTTTAAAAATTTAATATGTAATGTCATAAAATCATTAAAACTATTAGAATGTATTCATATGAATTTCTGTGCATCTTATTCAAAAACAAATTAATTTTTAATGATTTCCTTTTAATAAGTTTAATAATTTTAATTATTTTAGTGTACGATCTTGTAGCGAAAATTCTAATTTTTTTGCGTACCAATCTGAAGGTAAGTGACATTTGCTGCGATTATAACCCTAACCCTAACCCAAAAATAAGTATATTTTGGCTTATATGTTTTATTTCTATGTTTTATATAATAATATCGAGTGAGATAAAATGTTTAGAAGGAATCATTTTATAAAAATAATTCAAACAAGTGGTCAAAACATCCACCAAAATAAAAGTGCCGAGATTTTCTTCAAAATATTGCGTGAACTTAAATCGTAACAGTTTTTATGATATTGGTTACGATCTTCACATCAAATGTTTCATAGAATTTTTTTTAATCGCAGGAATATAAACACTGAAATAAATTGTCATTTGTTAATAGCACCATGAAACAACATTCAACAAAATAAAGTTGTGTAGATTTTTCATAAAAAATCCATTTCAATAAATTTTAAAGTAAAAAAACAAACAAAATTATGCTTGTTTTTGAACAAAATGCACAGAAATTTCTTTAATGAAAAATCAAATAAATGTTTTTAATGTAGTTCTTAAAAATTTGCTTTTTAAAAATTAATATGTAATGTCATAAAATCATTAAAACTATTAGAATGTATTCATATGAATTTCTGTGCATCTTATTCAAAAACAAATTAATTTTTAATGATTTCCTTTTAATAAGTTTAATAATTTTAATTATTTTAGTGTACGATCTTGTAGCGAAAATTCTAATTTTTTTGCGTACCAATCTGAAGGTAAGTGACATTTGCTGCGATTATAACCCTAACCCTAACCCAAAAATAAGTATATTTTGGCTTATATGTTTTATTTCTATGTTTTATATAATAATATCGAGTGAGATAAAATGTTTAGAAGGAATCATTTTATAAAAATAATTCAAACGAGTGGTCAAAACATCCACCAAAATAAAAGTGCCGAGATTTTCTTCAAAATATTGCGTGAACTTAAATCGTAATTGATTTTTATGATATTGGTTACGATCTTCACATCAAAATTTTCATAGAATTCTTTTTAATCGCAGGAATATACCCAATGAAATAAATTGTTATCTGTTAATAGCACCATGAAACAACATTCAACAAAATAAAATTGTGTAGATTTTTCATAAAAAATCCATTTCAATAAATTTTAAAGTAAAAGAACAAACAAAATTATGCTTGTTTTTGAACAAAATGCACAGAAATTTCTTTAATGAAAAATCAAATAAATATTTTTAACGGAGTTCTTAAAAATTTGCTTTTTAAAAATTAATATGTAATGTCATAAAATCATTAAAACTATTAGAATGTATTCATATGAATTTCTGTGCATCTTATTCAAAAACAAATTAATTTTTAATGATTTCCTTTTAATAAGTTTAATAATTTTAATTATTTTAGTGTACGATCTTGTAGCGAAAATTCTAATTTTTTCCGTACCAATCTGAAGATAAGTGACATTTGCTGCGATTATAACCCTAACCCTGACCCAAAAATAAGTATATTTTGGCTTATATGTTAATATATGTTTAATCGCAGGAATATACCCAATGAAATAAATTTGTTAATAGCACCATGAAACAACATTCAACAAAATAAAGTTGTGTAGATTTTTCATAAAAAAATCCATTTCAATAAATTTTAAAGTAAAAAAACAAACAAAATTATGCTTGTTTTTGAACAAAATGCACAGAAATTTCTTTAATGAAAAACCAAAGAAATGTTTTTAACGGAGTTCTTAAAAATTTGCTTTTTAAAAATTTAATATATAATGTCATAAAATCATTAAAACTATTAGAATGTATTCATATGAATTTCTGTGCATCTTATTCAAAAACAAATTAATTTTTAATGATTTCCTTTTAATAAGTTTAATAATTTTAATTATTTTAGTGTACGATCTTGTAGCGAAAATTCTAATTTTTTTGCGTACCAATCTGAAGATAAGTGACATTTGCTGCGATTATAACGCTAACCCTGACCCAAAAATAAGTATATTTTGGCTTATATGTTAATATATGTTTAATCGCAGGAATATACCCAATGAAATAAATTGTTATCTGTTAATAGCACCATGAAACAACATTCAACAAAATAAAGTTGTGTAGATTTTTCATAAAAAATCCATTTCTATAAATTTTAAAGTAAAAAAACAAACAAAATTATGCTTGTGTTTGAACAAAATGCACAGAAATTTCTTTAATGAAAAATCAAATAAATGTTTTTAACGGAGTTCTTAAAAATTTGCTTTTTAAAAATTTAATATATAATGTCATAAAATCATTAAAACTATTAGAATGTATTCATATGAATTTCTGTGCATCTTATTCAAAAACAAATTAATTTTTAATGATTTCCTTTTAATCAGTTTAATAATTTTAATTATTTTAGTGTACGATCTTGTAGCGAAAATTCTAATTTTTTTGCGTACCAATCTGAAGATAAGTGACATTTGCTGCGATTATAACCCTAACCCTGACCCAAAAATAAGTATATTTTGGCTTATATGTTAATATATGTTTAATCGCAGGAATATACCCAATGAAATAAATTGTTATCTGTTAATAGCACCATGAAACAACATTCAACAAAATAAAGTTGTGTAGATTTTTCATAAAAAATCCATTTCAATAAATTTTAAAGTAAAGAAAACAAACAAAATTATGCTTGTGTTTGAACAAAATGCACAGAAATTTCTTTAATGAAAAATCAAATAAATGTTTTTAACGGAGTTCTTAAAAATTTGCTTTTTAAAAATTTAATATGTCATGTCATAAAATCATTAAAACTATTAGAATGTATTCATATGAATTTCTGTGCATCTTATTCAAAAACAAATTAATTTTTAATGATTTCCTTTTAATAAGTTTAATAATTTTAATTATTTTAGTGTACGATCTTGTAGCGAAAATTCTAATTTTTTTCCGTACCAATCTGAAGATAAGTGACATTTGCTGCGATTATAACCCTAACCCTGACCCAAAAATAAGTATATTTTGGCTTATATGTTAATATATGTCTAATCGCAGGAATATACCCAATGAAATAAATTGTTATCTGTTAATAGCACCATGAAACAACATTCAACAAAATAAAGTTGTGTAGATTTTTCATAAAAAATCCATTTCAATAAATTTTAAAGTAAAGAAAACAAACAAAATTATGCTTGTTTTTGAACAAAATGCACAGAAATTTCTTTAATGAAAAATCAAATAAATGTTTTTAACGGAGTTCTTAAAAATTTGCTTTTTAAAAATTTAATATGTAATGTCATAAAATCATTAAAACTATTAGAATGTATTCATATGAATTTCTGTGCATCTTATTCAAAAACAAATTAATTTTTAATGATTTCCTTTTAATAAGTTTAATAATTTTAATTATTTTAGTGTACGATCTTGTAGCGAAAATTCTAATTTTTTTCCGTACCAATCTGAAGATAAGTGACATTTGCTGCGATTATAACCCTAACCCTGACCCAAAAATAAGTATATTTTGGCTTATATGTTAATATATGTGACATTCCTAATCGCAGGAATATACCCAATGAAATAAATTGTTATCTGTTAATAGCACCATGAAACAACATTCAACAAAATAAAGTTGTGTAGATTTTTCATAAAAAATCCATTTCAATAAATTTTAAAGTAAAGAAAACAAACAAAATTATGCTTGTTTTTGAACAAAATGCACAGAAATTCCTTTAATGAAAAATCAAATAAATGTTTTTAACGGAGTTCTTAAAAATTTGCTTTTTAAAAATTTAATATGTCATGTCATAAAATCATTAAAACTATTAGAATGTATTCATATGAATTTCTGTGCATCTTATTCAAAAACAAATTAATTATTAATCATTTCCTTTTAATAAGTTTAATAATTTTAATTATTTTAGTGTACGATCTTGTAGCGAAAATTCTAATTTTTTTGCGTACCAATCTGAAGATAAGTGACATTTGCTGCGATTATAACCCTAACCCTGACCCAAAAATAAGTATATTTTGGCTTTTATGTTAATATATGTTTAATCGCAGGAATATACCCAATGAAATAAATTGTTATCTGTTAATAGCACCATGAAACAACATTCAACAAAATAAAGTTGTGTAGATTTTTTTGTCATAAAAAATCCATTTCAATAAATTTTAAAGTAAAAAAAACAAACAAAATTATGCTTGTTTTTGAACAAAATGCACAGAAATTTCTTTAATGAAAAACCAAAGAAATGTTTTTAACGGAGTTCTTAAAAATTTGCTTTTTAAAAATTTAATATGTCATGTCATAAAATCATTAAAACTATTAGAATGTATTCATATGAATTTCTGTGCATCTTATTCAAAAACAAATTAATTATTAATCATTTCCTTTTAATAAGTTTAATAATTTTAATTATTTTAGTGTACGATCTTGTAGCGAAAATTCAAATTTTTTTGCGTACCAATCTGAAGATAAGTGACATTTGCTGCGATTATAACCCTAACCCTGACCCCAAAATAAGTATATTTTGGCTTATATGTTAATATATGTTTATCGCAGGAATATACCCAATGAAATAAATTGTTATCTGTTAATAACACCATGAAACAACATTCAACAAAATAAGGTTGTGTAGATTTTTCATAAAAAATCCATTTCAATAAATTTTAAAGTAAAAAAACAAACAAAATTATGCTTGTTTTGAACAAAATGAAAAGAAATTTCTTTAATGAAAAATCAAATAAATGTTTTTAACGGAGTTCTTAAAAATTTGCTTTTTAAAAATTTAATATGTCATGTCATAAAATCATTAAAACTATTAGAATGTATTCATATGAATTTCTGTGCATCTTATTCAAAAACAAATTAATTTTTAATGATTTCCTTTTAATAAGTTTAATAATTTTAATTATTTTAGTGTACGATCTTGTAGCGAAAATGCTAAATTTTTTTGCGTACCAATCTGAAGGTAAGTGACATTTGCTGCGATTATAACCCTAACCCTGACCCAAAAATAAGTATATTTTGGCTTTTATGTTAATATATGTTTAATCGCAGGAATATACCCAATGAAATAAATTGTTATCTGTTAATAGCACCATGAAACAACATTCAACAAAATAAAGTTGTGTAGATTTTTCATAAAAAATCCATTTCAATAAATTTTAAAGTAAAGAAAACAAACAAAATTATGCTTGTTTTTGAACAAAATGCACAGAAATTTCTTTAATGAAAAATCAAATAAATGTTTTTAACGGAGTTCTTAAAAATTTGCTTTTTAAAAATTTAATATGTAATGTCATAAAATCATTAAAACTATTAGAATGTATTCATATGAATTTCTGTGCATCTTATTCAAAAACAAATTAATTTTTAATGATTTCCTTTTAATAAGTTTAATAATTTTAATTATTTTAGTGTACGATCTTGTAGCGAAAATTCTAATTTTTTCCGTACCAATCTGAAGATAAGTGACATTTGCTGCGATTATAACCCTAACCCTGACCCAAAAATAAGTATATTTTGGCTTATATGTTAATATATGTGACATTCCTAATCGCAGGAATATACCCAATGAAATAAATTGTTATCTGTTAATAGCACCATGAAACAACATTCAACAAAATAAAGTTGTGTAGATTTTTCATAAAAAATCCATTTCAATAAATTTTAAAGTAAAGAAAACAAACAAAATTATGCTTGTTTTTGAACAAAATGCACAGAAATTTCTTTAATGAAAAATCAAATAAATGTTTTTAACGGAGTTCTTAAAAATTTGCTTTTTAAAAATTTAATATGTCATGTCATAAAATCATTAAAACTATTAGAATGTATTCATATGAATTTCTGTGCATCTTATTCAAAAACAAATTAATTATTAATCATTTCCTTTTAATAAGTTTAATAATTTTAATATTTTAGTGTACGATCTTGTAGCGAAAATTCTAATTTTTTTGCGTACCAATCTGAAGATAAGTGACATTTGCTGCGATTATAACCCTAACCCTGACCCAAAAATAAGTATATTTTGGCCTTTTATGTTAATATATGTTTAATCGCAGGAATATACCCAATGAAATAAATTGTTATCTGTTAATAGCACCATGAAACAACATTCAACAAAATAAAGTTGTGTAGATTTTTTTGTCATAAAAAATCCATTTCAATAAATTTTAAAGTAAAAAAACAAACAAAATTATGCTTGTTTTTGAACAAAATGCACAGAAATTTCTTTAATGAAAAACCAAAGAAATGTTTTTAACGGAGTTCTTAAAAATTTGCTTTTTAAAAATTTAATATGTCATGTCATAAAATCATTAAAACTATTAGAATGTATTCATATGAATTTCTGTGCATCTTATTCAAAAACAAATTAATTATTAATCATTTCCTTTTAATAAGTTTAATAATTTTAATTATTTTAGTGTACGATCTTGTAGCGAAAATTCTAATTTTTTTGCGTACCAATCTGAAGATAAGTGACATTTGCTGCGATTATAACCCTAACCCTGACCCCAAAATAAGTATATTTTGGCTTATATGTTAATATATGTTTTATCGCAGGAATATACCCAATGAAATAAATTGTTATCTGTTAATAACACCATGAAACAACATTCAACAAAATAAGGTTGTGTAGATTTTTCATAAAAAATCCATTTCAATAAATTTTAAAGTAAAAAAAACAAACAAAATTATGCTTGTTTTTGAACAAAATGAAAAGAAATTTCTTTAATGAAAAATCAAATAAATGTTTTTAACGGAGTTCTTAAAAATTTGCTTTTTAAAAATTTAATATGTCATGTCATAAAATCATTAAAACTATTAGAATGTATTCATATGAATTTCTGTGCATCTTATTCAAAAACAAATTAATTTTTAATGATTTCCTTTTAATAAGTTTAATAATTTTAATTATTTTAGTGTACGATCTTGTAGCGAAAATGCTAAATTTTTTTGCGTACCAATCTGAAGGTAAGTGACATTTGCTGCGATTATAACCCTAACCCTGACCCAAAAATAAGTATATTTTGGCTTTTATGTTAATATATGTTTAATCGCAGGAATATACCCAATGAAATAAATTGTTATCTGTTAATAGCACCATGAAACAACATTCAACAAAATAAAGTTGTGTAGATTTTTCATAAAAAATCCATTTCAATAAATTTTAAAGTAAAGAAAACAAACAAAATTATGCTTGTTTTTGAACAAAATGCACAGAAATTTCTTTAATGAAAAATCAAATAAATGTTTTTAACGGAGTTCTTAAAAATTTGCTTTTTAAAAATTTAATATGTAATGTCATAAAATCATTAAAACTATTAGAATGTATTCATATGAATTTCTGTGCATCTTATTCAAAAACAAATTAATTTTTAATGATTTCCTTTTAATAAGTTTAATAATTTTAATTATTTTAGTGTACGATCTTGTAGCGAAAATTCTAATTTTTTTCCGTACCAATCTGAAGATAAGTGACATTTGCTGCGATTATAACCCTAACCCTGACCCAAAAATAAGTATATTTTGGCTTATATGTTAATATATGTGACATTCCTAATCGCAGGAATATACCCAATGAAATAAATTGTTATCTGTTAATAGCACCATGAAACAACATTCAACAAAATAAAGTTGTGTAGATTTTTCATAAAAAATCCATTTCAATAAATTTTAAAGTAAAGAAAACAAACAAAATTATGCTTGTTTTTGAACAAAATGCACAGAAATTTCTTTAATGAAAAATCAAATAAATGTTTTTAACGGAGTTCTTAAAAATTTGCTTTTTAAAAATTTAATATGTCATGCCTTAAATCATTAAAACTATTAGAATGTATTCATATGAATTTCTGTGCATCTTATTCAAAAACAAATTAATTATTATTCATTTCCTTTTAATAAGTTTAATAATTTTAATTATTTTAGTGTACGATCTTGTAGCGAAAATTCTAATTTTTTTGCGTACCAATCTGAAGATAAGTGACATTTGCTGCGATTATAACCCTAACCCTGACCCAAAAATAAGTATATTTTGGCTTTTATGTTAATATATGTTTAATCGCAGGAATATACCCAATGAAATAAATTGTTATCTGTTAATAGCACCATGAAACAACATTCAACAAAATAAAGTTGTGTAGATTTTTTTGTCATAAAAAATCCATTTCAATAAATTTTAAAGTAAAAAAAACAAACAAAATTATGCTTGTTTTTGAACAAAATGCACAGAAATTTCTTTAATGAAAAACCAAAGAAATGTTTTTAACGGAGTTCTTAAAAATTTGCTTTTTAAAAATTTAATATGTCATGTCATAAAATCATTAAAACTATTAGAATGTATTCATATGAATTTCTGTGCATCTTATTCAAAAACAAATTAATTATTAATCATTTCCTTTTAATAAGTTTAATAATTTTAATTATTTTAGTGTACGATCTTGTAGCGAAAATTCTAATTTTTTTGCGTACCAATCTGAAGATAAGTGACATTTGCTGCGATTATAACCCTAACCCTGACCCCAAAATAAGTATATTTTGGCTTATATGTTAATATATGTTTTATCGCAGGAATATACCCAATGAAATAAATTGTTATCTGTTAATAACACCATGAAACAACATTCAACAAAATAAGGTTGTGTAGATTTTTCATAAAAAATCCATTTCAATAAATTTTAAAGTAAAAAAAACAAACAAAATTATGCTTGTTTTTGAACAAAATGCACAGAAATTTCTTTAATGAAAAATCAAATAAATGTTTTTAACGGAGTTCTTAAAAAATTGCTTTTTAAAAATTTAATATGTCATGTCATAAAATCATTAAAACTATTAGAATGTATTCATATGAATTTCTGTGCATCTTATTCAAAAACAAATTAATTTTTAATGATTTCCTTTTAATAAGTTTAATAATTTTAATTATTTTAGTGTACGATCTTGTAGCGAAAATGCTAATTTTTTTTGCGTACCAATCTGAAGGTAAGTGACATTTGCTGCGATTATAACCCTAACCCTGACCCAAAAATAAGTATAACGATCTTCACATCAAAATTTTCATAGAATTCTTTTAATGGCAGGAATATACCCAGTGAAGTAAATTGTCATTTGTTAATAGCACCATGAAGAAAAGAAAAGAATGCACCACTCAAGAAAATAAAATGGTGTAGATTTTCATAAAAAATCCATTTGAATAAATTTTAAAGTAAAAAAACAAACAAAATTATGCTTGTTTTTGAACAAGATGCACAGAAATTTCTTTAATGAAAAAACCAATAAATGTTTTAAATGGAATTTTTTTAAATTTGCTTTTTAAAAATGTAATATGTAATGTCATAAAATCATTAAAACTATTAGAATGTATTCATTTAGCTATATGAATTTCTGTGCATCTTATTCAAAAACAAATTAATTTTTAACGATTTCCTTTTAATAAGTTTAATAATTTTAATTATTTTAGTGTACGATCTTGTAGCGAAAATTCTAATTTTTTTTGCGTACCAATCTGAAGGTAAGTGACATTTGCTGCGATTCTAACCCTAACCCTAACCATAGCTCTAACCGTAACCCTCACCCAAAAATAAGTATAATTTGTCTTATATGTTTTATTTCTATGTTTTGAATAATAATATCGAGTGAGATAAAATGTTTAGAAGAAATCATTTTATAAAAATAATTCAAACGAGTGGTCAAAACATCCACCAAAATAAAAGTGCCGAGATTTTCTTCAAAATATTGCGTGAACTTAAATCGTAATTGATTTTTATGATATTGGTTACGATCTTCACATCAAAATTTTCATAGAATTCTTTTTAATCGCAGGAATATACCCAATGAAATAAATTGTTATCTGTTAATAGCACCATGAGGAAAAGAAAAGAATGTTAAGAACAACATTCAACAAAATAAAGTTGTGTAGATTTTTCATAAAAAATCCATTTCAATAAATTTTAAAGTAAAAAAAACAAACAAAATTATGCTTGTTTTTGAACAAAATGCACAGAAATTTCTTTAATGAAAAATCAAATAAATGTTTTTAATGTAGTTTTTAAAAATTTGCTTTTTCAAAATTTAATATGTAATGTCATAAAATCATTAAAACTATTAGAATGTATTCATATAGGTATATGAATTTCTGTGCATCTTATTCAAAAACAAATTAAATTTTAATGAATGCCTTTTAATAAGTTTAATAATTTTAATTATTTTAGTGTACGATCTTGTAGCGAAAATTCTAAGAAATTTTTTGGCGTACCAATCTGAAGGTAAGTGACATTTGCTGCGATTCTAACCCTAACCCTAACCCCAAAATAAACATAATTTGGCTTATATGTTTTATTTCTATGTTTTATATAATAATATCGAGTGAGATAAAATGTTTAGAAGAAATCATTTTATAAAAATAATTCAAACGAGTGGTCAAAACATCCACCAAAATAAAAGTGCCGAGATTTTCTTCAAAATATTGCGTGAACTTAAATCGTAATTGATTTTTATGATTATGGTCACGATCTTCACATCAAAATTTTCATAGAATTCTTTTTAATCGCAGGAATATACCCAATGAAATAAATTGTTATCTGTTAATAGCACCATGAGGAAAAGAAAAGAATGTTAAGAACAACATTCAACAAAATAAAGTTGTGTAGATTTTTCATAAAAAATCCATTTCAATAAATTTTAAAGTAAAAAAAACAAACAAAATTATGCTTGTTTTTGAACAAAATGCACAGAAATTTCTTTAATGAAAAATCAAATAAATGTTTTTAATGTAGTTCTTAAAAATTTGCTTTTTAAAAATTTAATATGTAATGTCATAAAATCATTAAAACTATTAGAATGTATTCATATGAATTTCTGTGCATCTTATTCAAAAACAAATTAATTTTTAATGATTTCCTTTTAATAAGTTTAATAATTTTAATTATTTTAGTGTACGATCTTGTAGCGAAAATTCTAATTTTTTTTGCGTACCAATCTGAAGGTAAGTGACATTTGCTGCGATTCTAACCCTAACCCTAACCCCAAAATAAGCATAATTTGGCTTATATGTTTTATTTCTATGTTTTGTATAATAATATCGAGTGAGATAAAATGTTTAGAAGAAATCATTTTATAAAAATAATTCAAACGAGTGGTCAAAACATCCACCAAAATAAAAGTGCCGAGATTTTCTTCAAAATATTGCGTGAACTTAAATCGTAATTGATTTTTATGATATTGTACGATCTTCACATCAAAATTTTCATAGAATTCTTTTTAATCGCAGGAATATACCCATGAAATAAATTGTTATCTGTTAATAGCACCATGAAACAAACATTTCAACCAAAAATAAAGTTGTGTAGATTTTTCATAAAAAATCCATTTCAATAAATTTTAAAGTAAAAAAAACAAACAAAATTATGCTTGTTTTTGAACAAGATGCACGGAAATTTCTTTAATGAAAAATCAAATAAATGTTTTTAATGTAGTTTTTAAAAATTTGCTTTTTAAAAATTTAATATGTGATGTCATAAAATCATTAAAACTAGTAGAATGTATTCATATGAATTTCTGTGCATCTTATTCAAAAACAAATTAATTTTTAATGATTTCCTTTTAATAAGTTTAATAATTTTAATTATTTTAGTGTACGATCTTGTAGCGAAAATTCTAATTTTTTTTGCGTACCAATCTGAAGGTAAGTGACATTTGCTGCGATTCTAACCCTAACCCTAACCATAGCTCTAACCGTAACCCTAACCCAAAAATAAGTATAATTTGGCTTATATGTTTTATTTCTATGTTTTGTATAATAATATCGAGTGAGATAAAATGTTTAGAAGAAATCATTTTATAAAAATAATTCAAACGAGTGGTCAAAACATCCACCAAAATAAAAGTGCCGAGATTTTCTTCAAAATATTGCGTGAACTTAAATCGTAATTGATTTTTATGATATTGGTTACGATCTTCACATCAAAATTTTCATAGAATTCTTTTTAATCGCAGGAATATACCCAATGAAATAAATTGTATCTGTTAATAGCACCATGAGGAAAAGAAAAGAATGTTAAGAACAACATTCAACAAAATAAAGTTGTGTAGATTTTTCATAAAAAATCCATTTCAATAAATTTTAAAGTAAAAAAAACAAACAAAATTATGCTTGTTTTTGAACAAATGCACAGAAATTTCTTTAATGAAAAATCAAATAAATGTTTTTAATGTAGTTTTAAAAATTTGCCTTTTAAAAATTTAATATGTAATGTCATAAAATCATTAAAACTATTAGAATGTATTCATATGAATTTCTGTGCATCTTATTCAAAAACAAATTAATTTTAATGATTTCCTTTTAATAAGTTTAATAATTTTAATTATTTTAGTGTACGATCTTGTAGCGAAAATTCTAATTTTTTTTGCGTACCAATCTGAAGGTAAGTGACATTTGCTGCGATTCTAACCCTAACCCTAACCATAGCTCTAACCGTAACCCTAACCCAAAAATAAGTATAATTTGGCTTATATGTTTTATTTCTATGTTTTGTATAATAATATCGAGTGAGATAAAATGTTTAGAAGAAATCATTTTATAAAAATAATTCAAACGAGTGGTCAAAACATCCACCAAAATAAAAGTGCCGAGATTTTCTTCAAAATATTGCGTGAACTTAAATCGTAATTGATTTTTATGATATTGGTTACGATCTTCACATCAAAATTTTCATAGAATTCTTTTTAATCGCAGGAATATACCCAATGAAATAAATTGTTATCTGTTAATAGCACCATGAGGAAAAGAAAAGAATGTTAAGAACAACATTCAACAAAATAAAGTTGTGTAGATTTTTCATAAAAAATCCATTTCAATAAATTTTAAAGTAAAAAAAACAAACAAAATTATGCTTGTTTTTGAACAAATGCACAGAAATTTCTTTAATGAAAAATCAAATAAATGTTTTTAATGTAGTTTTAAAAATTTGCCTTTTAAAAATTTAATATGTAATGTCATAAAATCATTAAAACTATTAGAATGTATTCATATGAATTTCTGTGCATCTTATTCAAAAACAAATTAATTTTAATGATTTCTTTTAATAAGTTTAATAATTTTAATTATTTTCGTGTACGATCCTGTAGCGAAAATTCTAATAATTTTTTTTGCGTACCAATCTGAAGGTAAGTGACATTTGCTGCGATTCTTACCCTAACCCCTAACCCCAAAAATAAGTATATTTTGGCTTATATGTTTTATTTCTATGTTTTATATAATAATATCGAGTGAGATAAAATGTTTAGAAGAAATCATTTTATAAAAATAATTCAAACGAGTGGTCAAAACATCCACCAAAATAAAAGTGCCGAGATTTTCTTCAAAATATTGCGTGAACTTAAATCGTAATAGTTTTTATGATATTGGTTACGATCTTCACATCAAATTTTTCATAGAATTTTTTTTAATCGCAGGAATATAACACATGAAATAAATTGTCATTTGTTAATAGCACCATGAGGAAAAGAAAAGAATGTTAAGAACAACATTCAACAAAATAAAGTTGTGTAGATTTTTCATAAAAAATCCATTTCAATAAATTTTAAAGTAAAAAAAACAAAAAAAATTATGCTTGATTTTGAACTGGATGCACAGAAATTTCTTTAATGAAAATTCAAATAAATGTTTTAAATGTAGTTTTTAAAAATTTACTTTTAAAAATTCAATATGTAATGTCATAAAATCATTAAAATTATTTGAATGTATTCATATAGGTATATGAATTTCTGTGCATCTTATTCAAAAACAAATTAAATTTTAATGATTGCCTTTTACGAAGTTTAATAATTTTAATTATTTTAGTGTTCGATCTTGTAACGAAAATTCTAAGAAATTTTTTGGCGTATCAATCTGAAGGTAAGTAACATTTGCTGCGATTCTAACCCTAACCCCAAAATAAGCATCATTTGGCTTATATGTTTTATTTCTATGTTTTATATAATAATATCGAGTGAGATAAAATGTTTAGAAGAAATCATTTTATAAAAATAATTCAAACGAGTGGTCAAAACATCCACCAAAATAAAAGTGCCGAGATTTTCTTCAAAATATTGCGTGAACTTAAATCGTAATTGTTTTTATGATATTTGTTACGATCTTCACATCAAATTTTTCATAGAATTTTTTTAATCGCAGGAATATACCCACTGAAGTAAATTGTCATTTGTTAATAGCACCATGAAGAAAAGAAAAGAATGTTAATAGCACCACTCAAGAAAATAAAATTGTGTAGATTTTCATAAAAAATCCATTTGAATAAATTTTAAAGTAAAAAAACAAACAAAATTATGCTTGTTTTTGAACAAGATGCACAGAAATTTCTTTAATAAAAAACCAAATAAATGTTTTTAATGTAGTTTTTAAAAATTTGTTTTTTAAAATTTAATATGTAATGTCATAAAATCATTAAAACTATTAGAATGTATTCATATAGGTATATGAATTTCTGTGCATCTTATTCAAAAACAAATTAAATTTTAATGATTGCCTTTTAATAAGTTTAATAATTTAATTTTTATGTACGTCTTGTGCGAAATTTAATTTTTTTGCTTACCAATCTGAAGGTAAGTGACATTTGCTGCGATTCTAACCTAACCCTAACCATAGCTCTAACCGTAACCCTAACCCAAAAATAAGTATAATTTGGCTTATATGTTTTATTTCTATGTTTTGTATAATAATATCGAGTGAGATAAAATGTTTAGAAGAAATCATTTTATAAAAATAATTCAAACGAGTGGTCAAAACATCCACCAAAATAAAAGTGCCGAGATTTTCTTCAAAATATTGCGTGAACTTAAATCGTAATTGATTTTTATGATATTGGTTACGATCTTCACATCAAATTTTCATAGAATTTTTTTAATGGCAGGAATATACCCAATGAAATAAATTGTTATCTGTTAATAGCACCATGAAAAAACAAATTCAACCAAAATAAAGTTGTGTAGATTTTTCATAAAAAATCCATTTCAATAAATTTTAAAGTAAAAAAAACAAACAAAATTATGCTTGTTTTTGAACAAAATGCACAGAAATTTCTTTAATGAAAAATCAAATAAATGTTTTTAATGTAGTTCTTAAAAATTTGCTTTTTAAAAATTTAATATGTAATGTCATAAAATCATTAAAACTATTAGAATGTAGTTATAGGTATATGAATTTCATATGAATTTCTGTGCATCTTATTCAAAACAAATTAATTTTTAATGATTTCCTTTTAATAAGTTTAATAATTTTAATTATTTTAGTGTACGATCTTGTAGCGAAAATTCTAATTTTTTTTGCGTACCAATCTGAAGGTAAGTGACATTTGCTGCGATTCTAACACTAACCCTTACCCTAACGCTAAACCTAACCCTAACCCTAACCCAAAAATAAGTATATTTTGGCTTATATGTTTTATTTCTATGTTTTATATAATAATATCGAGTGAGATAAAATGTTTAGAAGAAATCATTTTATAAAAATAATTCAAACGAGTGGTCAAAACATCCACCAAAATAAAAGTGCCGAGATTTTCTTCAAAATATTGCGTGAACTTAAATCGTAATTGTTTTTATGATATTGGTTACGATCTTCACATCAAATTTTTCATAGAATTTTTTTTAATCGCAGGAATATAACCACTGAAATAAATTGTCATTTGTTAATAGCACCATGAGGAAAAGAAAAGAATGTTAAGAACAACATTCAACAAAATAAAGTTGTGTAGATTTTTCATAAAAAATCCATTTCAATAAATTTTAAAGTAAAAAAAACAAACAAAATTATGCTTGTTTTTGAACAAGATGCACAGAAATTTCTTTAATGAAAAATCAAATAAATGTTTTTAATGTAGTTTTTAAAAATTTGCTTTTTAAAAATTTAATATGTAATGTCATAAAATCATTAAAACTATTAGAATGTAGTTATAGGTATATGAATTTCATATAGGTATATGAATTTCTGTGCATCTTATTCAAAAACAAATTAAATTTTAATGATTGCCTTTTAATAAGTTTAATAATTTTAATTATTTTCGTGTACGATCCTGTAGCGAAAATTCTAATAAATTTTTTTGCGTACCAATCTGAAGGTAAGTGACATTTGCTGCGATTCTCACCCTAACTCTAACCCTAACCCCAAAAATAAGTATAATTTGGCTTATATGTTTTATTTCTATGTTTTATATAATAATATCGAGTGAGATAAAATGTTTAGAAGAAATCATTTTAAAAAATAATTCAAACGAGTGGTCAAAACATCCAACAAAATAAAAGTGCCGAGATTTTCTTCAAAATATTGCGTGAACTTAAATCGTAATTGTTATTATGATATTCGTTACGATCTTCACATCAAATTTTTTATAGAANTTTTTTAATTGCAGGAATATACCCACTGAAATAAATTGTCATTTGTTAATAGCACCATGAGGAAAAGAAAAGAATGTTAAGAGCACCATTCAAGAAAATAAAATTGTGTAGATTTTTCATAAAAAATCCATTTCAATAAATTTTAAAGTAAAAAAAACAAACAAAATTATGCTTGTTTTTGAACAAGATGCACAGAAATTTCTTTAATGAAAAATCAAATAAATGTTTTTAATGTAGTTTTTAAAAATTTGCTTTTTAAAAATTTAATATGTAATGTCATAAAATCATTAAAACTATTAGAATGTAGTTATAGGTATATGAATTTCATATAGGTATATGAATTTCTGTGCATCTTATTCAAAAACAAATTAAATTTTAATGATTGCTTTTAATAAGTTTAATAATTTAATTATTTTCGTGTACGATCTTGCAGCGCAAATTGTACGAAATTTAATTTTTTGCTTACCAATCTGAAGGTAAGTGACATTTGCTGCGATTCTAACCCTAACCATAGCTCTAACCGTAACCCTAACCCAAAAATAAGTATAATTTGGCTTATATGTTTTATTTCTATGTTTTCTATAATAATATCGAGTGAGATAAAATGTTTAGAAGAAATCATCTTACAAAATAATTCAAACGAGTGGTCAAAACATCCAGCAAAATAAAACTGCCGAGATTTTCTTCAAAATATTGCGTGAACTTAAATCGTAATTGTTATTATGATATTCGTTACGATCTTCACATCAAATTTTCATAGAATTCTTTTTAATGCAGGAATATACCCATGAAATAAATTGTCATTTGTTAATAGCACCATGAAAGACAAGATTAAGAGCACCAACCAAGAAATAAAGTTGTGTAGATTTTTCATAAAAAATCCATTTCAATAAATTTTAAAGTAAAAAAAACAAACAAAATTATGCTTGTTTTTGAACAAAATGCACAGAAATTTCTTTAATGAAAAATCAAATAAATGTTTTTAATGTAGTTTTAAAAATTTGCTTTTTAAAAATTTAATATGTGATGTCATAAAATCATTAAAACTAGTAGAATGTAGTTATAGGTATATGAATTTCATATAGGTATATGAATTTCTGTGCATCTTATTCAAAAACAAATTAAATTTTAATGATTTCTTTTTAATAAGTTTAATAATTTTAATTATTTTAGTGTACGATCTTGTAGCGAAAATTCTAATTTTTTTTGCGTACCAATCTGAAGGTAAGTGACATTTGCTGCGATTCTAACCCTAACCCTAACCCTAACTCTAACCCTAACCCTAACCCAAAAATAAGTATAATTTGGCTTATATGTTTTATTTCTATGTTTTATATAATAATATCGAGTGAGATAAAATGTTTAGAAGAAATCATTTTATAAAAATAATTCAAACGAGTGGTCAAAACATCCACCAAAATAAAAGTGCCGAGATTTTCTTCAAAATATTGCGTGAACTTAAATCGTAATTGTTTTTATGATATTGGTTACGATCTTCACATCAAAATTTTCAGAGAATTCTTTTTAATCGCAGGAATATACCCAATGAAATAAATTGTTATCTGTTAATAGCACCATGAGGAAAAGAAAAGAATGTTAAGAACAACATTCAAGTAAATAAAGTTGCGTAGATTTTTCATAAAAAATCCATTTCAATAAATTTTAAAGTAAAAAAAACAAACAAAATTATGCTTGTTTTTGAACAAGATGCACGGAAATTTCTTTAATGAAAAATCAAATAAATGTTTTTAATGTAGCTTTTAAAAATTTGCCTTTTAAAAATTTAATATGTAATGTCATAAAATCATTAAAACTATTAGAATGTAGTTATAGGTATATGAATTTCATATAGGTATATGAATTTCTGTGCACCTTTTCAAAAACAAATTAAATTTTAATGATTGCCTTTTAATAAGTTTAATAATTGTAATTATTTTCGTGTACGGTCTTGCAGCGCAAATTGTAATAAATATTTTTTGCTTACCAAACTGAAGGTAAGTGATATTTGCGGAGATTCTAACACTAACCCTTACCCTAACGCTAAACCTAACCATAACCCTAACCCAAAAATAAGTATAATTTGGCTTATATGTTTTATTGCTATGTTTTATATAATAATATCAAGTGAGATAAAATGTTTAGAAGAAATCATCTTACAAAATAATTCAAACGAGTGGTCAAAACATCCAGCAAAATAAAACTGCCGAGATTTTCTTCAAAATATTGCGTGAACTTAAATCGTAATTGTTATTATGATATTCGTTACGATCTTCACATCAAATTTTTTATAGAATCTTTTTTAATTGCAGGAATATACCCATTGAAATCAATTGTCATTTATTAATAGCACCATGAGGAAAAGAAAAGAATGTTAAGAGCACCATTCAAGTAAATAAAGTTGCGTAGATTTTTCATAAAAAATCCATTTCAATAAATTTTAAAGTAAAAAAAACAAACAAAATTATGCTTGTTTTTGAACAAGATGCACGGAAATTTCTTTAATGAAAAATCAAATAAATGTTTTTAATGTAGTTTTTAAAAATTTGCTTTTTAAAAATTTAATATGTGATGTCATAAAATCATTAAAACTAGTAGAATGTAGTTATAGGTATATGAATTTCATATAGGTATATGAATTTCTGTGCACCTTTTCAAAAACAAATTAAATTTTAATGATTGCCTTTTAATAAGTTTAATAATTGTAATTATTTTCGTGTACGGTCTTGCAGCGCAAATTGTAATAAATATTTTTTGCTTACCAAACTGAAGGTAAGTGATATTTGCGGAGATTCTAACACTAACCCTTACCCTAACGCTAAACCTAACCCTAACCCTAACCCAAAAATAAGTATAATTTGGCTTATATGTTTTATTGCTATGTTTTATATAATAATATCAAGTGAGATAAAATGTTTAGAAGAAATCATCTTACAAAATAATTCAAACGAGTGGTCAAAACATCCAGCAAAATAAAACTGCCGAGATTTTCTTCAAAATATTGCGTGAACTTAAATCGTAATTGTTATTATGATATTCGTTACGATCTTCACATCAAATTTTTTATAGAATCTTTTTTAATTGCAGGAATATACCCATTGAAATCAATTGTCATTTATTAATAGCACCATGAGGAAAAGAAAAGAATGTTAAGAGCACCATTCAAGTAAATAAAGTTGCGTAGATTTTTCATAAAAAATCCATTTCAATAAATTTTAAAGTAAAAAAAACAAACAAAATTATGCTTGTTTTTGAACAAGATGCACGGAAATTTCTTTAATGAAAAATCAAATAAATGTTTTTAATGTAGTTTTTAAAAATTTGCTTTTTAAAAATTTAATATGTGATGTCATAAAATCATTAAAACTAGTAGAATGTAGTTATAGGTATATGAATTTCATATAGGTATATGAATTTCTGTGCACCTTTTCAAAAACAAATTAAATTTTAATGATTGCCTTTTAATAAGTTTAATAATTGTAATTATTTTCGTGTACGGTCTTGCAGCGCAAATTGTAATAAATATTTTTTGCTTACCAAACTGAAGGTAAGTGATATTTGCGGAGATTCTAACACTAACCCTTACCCTAACGCTAAACCTAACCCTAACCCAAAAATAAGTATAATTTGGCTTATATGTTTTATTGCTATGTTTTATATAATAATATCAAGTGAGATAAAATGTTTAGAAGAAATCATCTTACAAAATAATTCAAACGAGTGGTCAAAACATCCAACAAAATAAAACTGCCGAGATTTTCTTCAAAATATTGCGTGAACTTAAATCGTAATTGTTATTATGATATTCGTTACGATCTTCACATCAAATTTTTTATAGAATCTTTTTTAATTGCAGGAATATACCCATTGAAATCAATTGTCATTTATTAATAGCACCATGAGGAAAAGAAAAGAATGTTAAGAGCACCATTCAAGTAAATAAAGTTGCGTAGATTTTTCATAAAAAATCCATTTCAATAAATTTTAAAGTAAAAAAAACAAACAAAATTATGCTTGTTTTTGAACAAGATGCACGGAAATTTCTTTAATGAAAAATCAAATAAATGTTTTTAATGTAGTTTTTAAAAATTTGCTTTTTAAAAATTTAATATGTGATGTCATAAAATCATTAAAACTAGTAGAATGTAGTTATAGGTATATGAATTTCATATAGGTATATGAATTTCTGTGCACCTTTTCAAAAACAAATTAAATTTTAATGATTGCCTTTTAATAAGTTTAATAATTGTAATTATTTTCGTGTACGGTCTTGCAGCGCAAATTGTAATAAATTTTTTTTGCTTACCAAACTGAAGGTAAGTGATATTTGCGGAGATTCTAACACTAACCCTTACCCTAACGCTAAACCTAACCCTAACCCTAACCCAAAAATAAGTATAATTTGGCTTATATGTTTTATTGCTATGTTTTATATAATAATATCAAGTGAGATAAAATGTTTAGAAGAAATCATCTTACAAAATAATTCAAACGAGTGGTCAAAACATCCAACAAAATAAAACTGCCGAGATTTTCTTCAAAATATTGCGTGAACTTAAATCGTAATTGTTATTATGATATTCGTTACGATCTTCACATCAAATTTTTTATAGAATCTTTTTTAATTGCAGGAATATACCCATTGAAATCAATTGTCATTTATTAATAGCACCATGAGGAAAAGAAAAGAATGTTAAGAGCACCATTCAAGTAAATAAAGTTGCGTAGATTTTTCATAAAAAATCCATTTCAATAAATTTTAAAGTAAAAAAAACAAACAAAATTATGCTTGTTTTTGAACAAGATGCACGGAAATTTCTTTAATGAAAAATCAAATAAATGTTTTTAATGTAGTTTTTAAAAATTTGCTTTTTAAAAATTTAATATGTGATATCATAAAATCATTAAAACTAGTAGAATGTAGTTATAGGTATATGAATTTCATATAGGTATATGAATTTCTGTGCACCTTTTCAAAAACAAATTAAATTTTAATGATTGCCTTTTAATAAGTTTAATAATTGTAATTATTTTCGTGTACGGTCTTGCAGCGCAAATTGTAATAAATATTTTTTGCTTACCAAACTGAAGGTAAGTGATATTTGCGGAGATTCTAACACTAACCCTTACCCTAGCTAAACCTAACCCTAACCCTAACCCAAAAATAAGTATAATTTGGCTTATATGTTTTATTGCTATGTTTTATATAATAATATCAAGTGAGATAAAATGTTTAGAAGAAATCATCTTACAAAATAATTCAAACGAGTGGTCAAAACATCCACAAAATAAAACTGCCGAGATTTTCTTCAAAATATTGCGTGAACTTAAATCGTAATTGTTATTATGATATTCGTTACGATCTTCACATCAAATTTTTTATAGAATCTTTTTTAATTGCAGGAATATACCCATTGAAATCAATTGTCATTTATTAATAGCACCATGAGGAAAAGAAAAGAATGTTAAGAGCACCATTCAAGTAAATAAAGTTGCGTAGATTTTTCATAAAAAATCCATTTCAATAAATTTTAAAGTAAAAAAAACAAACAAAATTATGCTTGTTTTTGAACAAGATGCACGGAAATTTCTTTAATGAAAAATCAAATAAATGTTTTTAATGTAGTTTTTAAAAATTTGCTTTTTAAAAATTTAATATGTGATATCATAAAATCATTAAAACTAGTAGAATGTAGTTATAGGTATATGAATTTCATATAGGTATATGAATTTCTGTGCACCTTTTCAAAAACAAATTAAATTTTAATGATTGCCTTTTAATAAGTTTAATAATTGTAATTATTTTCGTGTACGGTCTTGCAGCGCAAATTGTAATAAATATTTTTTGCTTACCAAACTGAAGGTAAGTGATATTTGCGGAGATTCTAACACTAACCCTTACCCTAACGCTAAACCTAACCCTAACCCAAAAATAAGTATAATTTGGCTTATATGTTTTATTGCTATGTTTTATATAATAATATCAAGTGAGATAAAATGTTTAGAAGAAATCATCTTACAAAATAATTCAAACGAGTGGTCAAAACATCCAACAAAATAAAACTGCCGAGATTTTCTTCAAAATATTGCGTGAACTTAAATCGTAATTGTTATTATGATATTCGTTACGATCTTCACATCAAATTTTTTATAGAATCTTTTTTAATTGCAGGAATATACCCATTGAAATCAATTGTCATTTATTAATAGCACCATGAGGAAAAGAAAAGAATGTTAAGAGCACCATTCAAGTAAATAAAGTTGCGTAGATTTTTCATAAAAAATCCATTTCAATAAATTTTAAAGTAAAAAAAACAAACAAAATTATGCTTGTTTTTGAACAAGATGCACGGAAATTTCTTTAATGAAAAATCAAATAAATGTTTTTAATGTAGTTTTTAAAAATTTGCTTTTTAAAAATTTAATATGTGATATCATAAAATCATTAAAACTAGTAGAATGTAGTTATAGGTATATGAATTTCATATAGGTATATGAATTTCTGTGCACCTTTTCAAAAACAAATTAAATTTTAATGATTGCCTTTTAATAAGTTTAATAATTGTAATTATTTTCGTGTACGGTCTTGCAGCGCAAATTGTAATAAATATTTTTTGCTTACCAAACTGAAGGTAAGTGATATTTGGGGAGATTCTAACACTAACCCTAACCCTAACCCAAAAATAAGTATAATTTGGCTTATATGTTTTATTGCTATGTTTTATATAATAATATCAAGTGAGATAAAATGTTTAGAAGAAATCATCTTACAAAATAATTCAAACGAGTGGTCAAAACATCCAGCAAAATAAAACTGCCGAGATTTTCTTCAAAATATTGCGTGAACTTAAATCGTAATTGTTATTATGATATTCGTTACGATCTTCACATCAAATTTTTTATAGAATCTTTTTTAATTGCAGGAATATACCCATTGAAATCAATTGTCATTTATTAATAGCACCATGAGGAAAAGAAAAGAATGTTAAGAGCACCATTCAAGTAAATAAAGTTGCGTAGATTTTTCATAAAAAATCCATTTCAATAAATTTTAAAGTAAAAAAAACAAACAAAATTATGCTTGTTTTTGAACAAGATGCACGGAAATTTCTTTAATGAAAAATCAAATAAATGTTTTTAATGTAGTTTTTAAAAATTTGTTTTTAAAAATTTAATATGTGATATCATAAAATCATTAAAACTATGTAGAATGTAGTTATAGGTATATGAATTTCATATAGGTATATGAATTTCTGTGCACCTTTTCAAAAACAAATTAAATTTTAATGATTGCCTTTTAATAAGTTTAATAATTGTAATTATTTTCGTGTACGGTCTTGCAGCGCAAATTGTAATAAATATTTTTTGCTTACCAAACTGAAGGTAAGTGATATTTGCGGAGATTCTAACACTAACCCTTACCCTAACGCTAAACCTAACCCTAACCCAAAAATAAGTATAATTTGGCTTATATGTTTTATTGCTATGTTTTATATAATAATATCAAGTGAGATAAAATGTTTAGAAGAAATCATCTTACAAAATAATTCAAACGAGTGGTCAAAACATCCAGCAAAATAAAACTGCCGAGATTTTCTTCAAAATATTGCGTGAACTTAAATCGTAATTGTTATTATGATATTCGTTACGATCTTCACATCAAATTTTTTATAGAATCTTTTTTAATTGCAGGAATATACCCATTGAAATCAATTGTCATTTATTAATAGCACCATGAGGAAAAGAAAAGAATGTTAAGAGCACCATTCAAGTAAATAAAGTTGCGTAGATTTTTCATAAAAAATCCATTTCAATAAATTTTAAAGTNAAAAAACAAACAAAATTATGCTTGTTTTTGAACAAGATGCACGGAAATTTCTTTAATGAAAAATCAAATAAATGTTTTTAATGTAGTTTTTAAAAATTTGCTTTTTAAAAATTTAATATGTGATATCATAAAATCATTAAAACTAGTAGAATGTAGTTATAGGTATATGAATTTCATATAGGTATATGAATTTCTGTGCACCTTTTCAAAAACAAATTAAATTTTAATGATTGCCTTTTAATAAGTTTAATAATTGTAATTATTTTCGTGTACGGTCTTGCAGCGCAAATTGTAATAAATATTTTTTGCTTACCAAACTGAAGGTAAGTGATATTTGCGGAGATTCTAACACTAACCCTTACCAAGCTCTAACGTAACCCTAACCCAAAAATAAGTATAATTTGGCTTATATGTTTTATTGCTATGTTTTATATAATAATATCAAGTGAGATAAAATGTTTAGAAGAAATCATCTTACAAAATAATTCAAACGAGTGGTCAAAACATCCAGCAAAATAAAACTGCCGAGATTTTCTTCAAAATATTGCGTGAACTTAAATCGTAATTGTTATTATGATATTCGTTACGATCTTCACATCAAATTTTTTATAGAATCTTTTTTAATTGCAGGAATATACCAATGAAATAAATTTTATCTGTTAATAG
>NW_024705036.1:0-18554 GCF_018977255.1 Callorhinchus milii
GATTGCTTCTGAAAATAAGCTCAGTGGGCCTTACCTGGTCAAATAAAATCAGTTTAGTTTTATACATTCTCTTTGTTCTTTTCGTAAAGTCACGTAGGTATAAATAAAATAAAATTAATGACGACATTTCGGGCGCAACACAAGCGTCCATCATCAGGTGGGAAAGCACAGTCTGCTGCTGAGGCAGACTGTTTTAGTTTAATTGATGCAGTTAACACCAACACGGGGAAGTTGAAGGAAGGCTGGCATGCATGGTGTCGATGATCGCAAGACCATCTCATGTGTTATGGCATTCTTGATGACTGCTCATCCCCAAAGTCTGTAAGGCTTAACGGAGGCTGTGTGTACCTGTGTGTGTGTAGAGCGGATGGCTGCAACTTATAGCTCAATGAAGTGGCTTACGTGGATTTTTTTTATCGAAGCCAAATACTCGAAACGCATGTTTCTAAATGTAGAGGGAAAAACTGGAGGACCCGGAGAAAAATCTACGTGACCACGGTGAGAAGATGCAAACTTTAAATATACAGACGTCGGGGTCAGGATGGAACCCACAAGCTCTTATGGAAACCAAGCGAGATTTAAACTGGTATGCAGAAGGTCGTGGGTTTGATCCTGACCCTGATGCTTGTATATGTGGAGTTTATATGTTCTCCCCGTAGTCACATGTATATATGTTGAACTTCTTTCGCACAGTACATAGCCAACCGTGCTTATCGAAGGTGTGGGGAAAGCCTGGCTTTTCTTCCGGGTCCTCCGGTTTTTCCCTCCACATTTAGAAACATGCGTTTGAAAGTATTTGGCTGCTATACAATTTTCCACATGATGAGCCACTTCATTGAGCTACCAGTTGTGTCCAGGTCGCTTCTGAACAAGAGCTATATAGTTCATGGACCTTACCTGGTCAATAGAATAAAAAACCTAGTCCGAGTCGGACTAGAGTAGGCCCAGGCCAGATCTAGAGGTGTGAGAGTCCACAGACAGCGAGGCTGCCTGTAGTGCTGCGTGCACCGTGCAATGCCTCACCCATGCTGTTGCGCTCCTTGCTCACCCAGAAGATTCTCTCCCTCAGAGCCTCCACGCTCAAGTGCTGCCAGCAGCCCGAGCGACCTGCTCGCCACGCAGACACGTGCGCGGAGACACACACACACATATATATACACGCACACGCAGATACGCACTGACATACACACAACTGTCTACCGATACATATACATGTAGATACATACCCGAGACACACACACGCGCACGAATATACAAAACAAAGACAAAGATCCCCATATAGCTTTTAAAAGACTGTTGGTGCATGTGTTGTTAGCGAGCACCTATTAAGGCTGGCACGGCACAGGAGAGGGTGGTTGGCCAGCACCACGCTTGGCCGCCTTTGTCTCCCCAGTACTGATGTTTACACACTGCACAGGTACTAATTTGAGACCGGTTCAGATAAGACGATGTAACAATTTTTGTTCTTGGTAGTAAGTGTTATTTCGTAATTGCTTATGCATAAAAAGTATAGAAAATGCCTATTATTCCCTACAAACTTTGCTTTTGTGACCAGACAGTGATATTTTGAAATTTACCTATTTTCAATGAGAAAACTGGCGAATTTGTGTCTTTTCATTGACATAAAGTCAGAAAAAACAACATATGAATCAAAATAACATGCATTTATACTAAAGTAATACAAAATACTACAAAAGATTTAGAAGTGAGTAGTTTTTCGAGATTTACGATTATACTGTAAATCACTTTCACGAATCAGCCCCCAAATGTAGTCTCCCATCATGTTCTCGTTATACTGTCCTTGGTAGCGGCGTTCAAAGTCCAGTATATCCTGGTGGAAGCGCTCGCCTTGCTCCTCCGAGTACGCTCCCATGTTCTCCTTGAATTTATCAAGATGAGCATCAAGGATATGGACTTTGAGGGACATCCTACAGCCCATTGTGCCGTAGTTCTTCACCAGAGTCTCAACCAGCTCCACATAGTTTTCGACCTTGTGATTGCCCAGGAAGCCACGAACCACTGCGACAAAGCTGTTCCAAGCCGCTTTCTCCTTACTAGTGAGCTTCTTGGGGAATTCATTGCACTCCAGGATCTTCTTTATCTGTGGTCCGACGAAGACACCGGCTTTGACCTTTGCCTCAGACAGCTTAGGGAAGAAGTCTTGAAGGTACTTGAAGGCTGCCGACTCCTTATCTACAGCTCTGACAAATTGTTTCATAAGGCCCAATTTGATGTGCAGTGGTGGCATCAGCACCTTCCGGGGGTCCACCAGTGGCTCCCACTTGACGTTGTTCCTCCCCACAGAGAACTCGGTCCGCTGTGGCCAGTCCCGCCTGTGGTAGTGCGCCTTGGTGTCCCTGCTGTCCCAAAGGCAAAGATAGCAGGGAAAAAAACCGCCTTGGAGACCCATCAGGAATGCCACCATTTTGAAGTCTCCGATGACCTCCCAGCCGTACTCATCATACTTCAAGGCGTCCAGCAAGGTCTTGATGCTGTTGTAATCCTCTTTGAGGTGCACCGAGTGAGCCAGGGGAAGAGACGGGTACTTGTTACCATTATGGAGCAGCACGGCTTTGAGGCTCCTGGATGAGCTGTCAATGAAGAGGCGCCACTCATTCTGGTTACAGGCGATTCCGATTGCCTCGAACAGACTGGTCACATTGTGGCAGAAGCAGAGCCCATCTTGACGGGTGAAGAAGCTGCAAAAAGGTTGGTGACGCTTCCTCTGATCTGCGACTTGCACACTTTCATCCAACAAGTTCCACTGCTTGAGCCTAGACGTCAAAAGCTCGGCATTGGACTTGGTGAGACCAAGATCTCTGATCAAGTCGTTGAGGTCTTTTTGGTTGGGGTAGTATGGGTTTCTCTCCTCAGCTCCACCTCTGAAATTGTCATCTGGATCTACGTCTTCCTCGCTCTCTGACTTGCTGCTCTCTTCTAAAGACGGCTGCTCTCTCTCCGGAGGAGTGGGTACGGGGAGCTCATGGCAGTGTGGCACCGGGGCGATGGATGGAAGGTCCGGATACGTGATAGCAGGTGCATTCTTGCCAGTCCGACGTTTGGAAGGGTCCACCATGCAGAAGTAGCAGTTGCTTGAGTGGTCAGTGGGTTCCCGCCAAATTCTTGGGATAGCGAACTTCATGGCTCTCTTTTCCCCTCTGTACCATCCTACAAAAAACATTTATTTCACCCATGACTAATGTGTAAGAGATTCTCGCAACATTTTTCATGTATGATAAATTTTTCAATAACATTGAAAATTGTAAAACATTTAAAATTAAAACTTTTACAATTAAAAAATGTAACAAATTTTATAACATAAAATTCCGAGCAACAATTGTCCATCTTACCTTCCAGAGTTTTTTTGCATTGCTCGCAGGTGAAATGATAGTTTGTCTTGATCCCGACAGGCATGCCGAAATATGCCTTGTAGGCCTCACACATCTTAGCAGATGCTTCCACAGAGTACTTTTTCGCTCTTGTCTTGATAAATTGGCCGCAGACATAGCAAAATGCGTCTGCCGGATGCTTGCAGCCTCTTGATGCCATCTCAGAAAAATGCAGATATGTATCCACTTAGGCAGCTGGAACTAAACTGAACTGGTGGGCTTAAGGCCCCTGTATTTATACTATTTATATTACTGGAAAGTTCTAGAATTTCTAGAAGTTACTCCAAGTTTACTCAGCACTGAATCTGTCTGGAATGTTCTGGAAAATAGGTAAATTTCAAAATATCACTGTCCTGGTCACAAAAGCAAAGTTTGTGGGAATAATAGCCATTTTATGTACTTTTGAGGCATAAGCAATTAGGAAATAACACTTACTACCCAGGAACAAAATAAATAAATAAATTGTTACACAGTGTAATCGCCACTGGTGTTGGCCATGAATGGGAATCCGATCGGGTCGCTGGGTTGGTAGTGCAACGTGCTAACCACTACACAACGGAGATACACACCGTTACACACACACACATCTATCCAATGATACATACACATACGCAGAATCACACCGAGACACACACACATATATACACACACACACAACTCTCTACTGACACATGTACATGAAAAAAGCAGCACAGTATACAATCTATACAAGACTCCTACACATTAAAACACAAACAGTTTGCAGCAATACAGCCTTATCGCACACACGTGCACGCCACAAGGTTGTGTTGTAACATATTCACAAAACAATAATTAACAACTTGAAACCCTTTGCCAATCCACTGCTGGATGAAGGCCTCCCCACGCCTGGTCCGCTCATGGTCAATACCGATTGGTGAAGTGGGTGGGGGGCGGGGTGGTCCATAACTGGTTCAGATGTCGCTTGCAAACTTACATTAGCAATGGCCGGGAATCAAACTCAGGTAGGCAATGCTTCCCAACTCACAACATACCTCTGATCATTAAATCGCTACGTGTGATAGCATTGGCCCAATATTAATTTGCGCTAATGCTGTGCAGGGATTACGCCTGAGCGCAGGACGTCTTTTGTGTTTCAAACATGGTGGTGTAGTGGTAACACGTGCGCCTCGCAGCGAGAAGGGTCTGGGTTCTATTCCAGACTCGGGTGGCTTTCGATGTGGAGGTTGTATGTTCTCCCCTGTTCTACATGTGTTTCCTCGGGGTTATATGGTATCCTCCCATAGCTAAAAGAAACCATACAATGTAAATGCTTTTGGCCAAACATTGCAATGCTGAAATATTACCTGAAAATTACTCAATTGGATTGCAAATAGCAACATTGCCCCCTAACTGTTAAACTCGAAAGGACAATCCAAAAAGAAGAAGAGTTAAGAGACTCAGTGAGGCTTTCCTGGGTACACAAGCATAAACACGTAAATTATTAATTGAAACCAGACCCGTGTTCTATGCACAAGTTGCCATGTGACCACAATACGTGGGAAACATGCGGAATCCTTCACGAAATACACGGTTATCAGCTCACCTGCTTCCTCTAAGTCAACATGATACTGAGGAGAAAGGCTGCATGGAAGGCCACACAATAATACTGTGCGGTCATGCAAATTGTAATTAGAAAGTTGCTGCAATAACTACACGAAATTCATCGCCACAGCACACATGGACACACAAATAAAACTTGTCATGCTGAAAACGAATTAGTCGGTAACTCTGCATCAATGTCCTTCTGAAATATTGAGGTTGAACCCATTGTAACGTTTACTCACGATAAAGCCAAAACTAAAATGGTAATAATCTTCCGTTGCTGACAAATACCGCCTAATCTATTGCCGGCAGACTCTCACGGGAGGCATTGTGGGCCTATCATAGCGCAGCAGATAGTGCCAAGCTCCAGCCTCGTAAGGGCTCATCAGTGAACCATATGCAGCTACAGACGATGGCAATGTTTTCGCAAAGGGAACCCCAACTGGGATGCGGGGGTCTTCACATTTAAGTAAAGAATTTCTAGTTGTTCTAACATGACTGTTTTAAGAAAGCTTGCAAAGATATATTAATAACAACCAATTAAAACACATTTTAAAAATGATAGCATTTAATTAATGTTGCAGCTGTGACTCCAAGGGAGGAATCGTAATGATGAGTCAAGGGCGGCCACCTGCGCAGGGCAACCGCGTGCCAACGGAGACGAACGCCGGCCCAGCATTCATGCGAGCTGAAATACTGACCTCTTGTACTTGTTTTTGTATATTAAGTGGCATTTTTATTTTTGGTTTAGCATGAATTATGGCAAAAGAAGAACTTCCCCACTGATTATTGTTAAAAACAACACGATATGTGTTGGATGGACATGTAGCATAGTACTAATCTACGTATGACAGCTATGACAATTACTGCTATACCTCCGATTAGCGCGGTTGGACACGTACGATGCAAACCAAGTTCAACACACATACATATTGAAGGCAGACTGAAATAGAGGCAACGAGCAGGGTGGCGTGTGTTCAGAAAACTATAAAGATAACGAACACAGGAGTTGAGCGAGGCAAGCACCACCGCTGCCGTTTCAATGGTCAGCTCACACGGCCGCACGCACTGCTGCAGGTGCATGTGCGCGGCACTCCAGCGGAACAGTGGTGGATGCTCCACTGCAGAGCACCTCTTCTAGAGAATGCCACCCAAGAAAAGATGCCACTTTCGTGGATACGTAATGAGGTCTTGTATCCTGGGCTGTACAAACTGAAGTTTGAAGCTTTGTTAAACCAGCGAGGTATTAAAATGCACGGTAGCCATGCCCCGTTGATGCCACTGGGCGATTGTGAATGTCGATTTAACGGCACAAGTTTTTCTTCCGATTTCATTCCAATGACGGAAGAAAAACTCAAATGAAATAACTTTATCAGTATGTCTTCAGGTCAGAAGACGTACCATGGCTCCCACAAGGGAGGCCGTGGCACAGTTTGGCGGCAGCTACCTTAAATGCGGTCGTGTCACGACAGGTCTCTGCTGTGAGTACAATGTCTTTAAGAAAACGGCGCTATGCTCTCTAAATTAAAATTAATTCCAACCGCTTGCGCGTTCCGAGATTCAGCGGTGAACGGGACACCCACCCTGTGACTTGCAGACATCTCGTAACGGAAAGGGTTAAGAGAGAGCAGTTTGTGTTTTTGTGTTCGTCGGCAGTCGTGAGGTCATGTGGGCAATGGGTGCAAGCCGGCAAGAGGAACCAGCATGGGGCACGAATGTAAGGTAGCGGTGGGAGTGATGCGTTAGTGGTGGAGCCATGAGGGGGCAGGAGTAGGAGGGGGGGTGGGGCTGACCTTTGAGCCGTCGCTTGAGCACCGCCTCCTCCAGTCTGCTGCACTCGATCTGCTCGTCCAGGTTCTCCAGCAGCTGCAGACGCCCAGAGTGGTGGTCAGCGCACCCAGCAAAACACAGCACAATAGCTAGATTGAGAACAAACTCCCACCAATGCTCCTATTAACACCACTGCCTATACATGGGGGTGTCCTGGGTGGCTCAGGGGATTAATGTGCAGGATCAGAGGCACTTGAGCCAGCATCGTTGAGATCCTGGGTTTGAATTGGGTTCTCAACTGCCCATGGTTAAACTGGGTTTTCAAGTGTAGCGATGTTGATCATCTCCGCCCAGTCGGCAGTGAACGTACAAGCAAATCTATTTCAGCTCTGAGGAGTGGAATTTTTGTTTTGGTTGCTATGAGGCAAATTCTCTTTCTGGGGCCTGTGAGAAGATGTGCTATCTGGCCTACGAACGCAATTGTTTTCTGCCACGATGTGATGCACCGTTGAGTGCAATGCTTCTGAAAATAAATATCTCGATTTTCAAGGCTTCATGCAGACGTCACAACTGGAATAGAATCAGGAAAATAAAACGGTAATATTTAATTCGTGGGTTGTTTCTTCCACAAAATTAATGCGAGGTAAGCCGGTCTGTTCGTAAAACGACTACTTTCTGAACACAGACTATGAGGCATGCGGCCGTGTGCATCTTCAATAATAAATTCACCGTTTGAATGGATTTTAGTCAACACTCCGAAACAACAATAAACACCCAGAAGGAAACAGCTGTGGTTGTTTGTTTCCTACGTGTGATGTGGGCCCACGCGAGGTCACCGGAAACAAGGCATACTAAGAGGAACCTCTTTGTCCCAACCGTGACACCAGGCCAATTGTTTTTATCAAACTTGGAAGGGTGACCACAAAGAGCAAAAAGACAGGGGGCAATTAATGTCGTGGGCAGTGGGCGGCAGTGCAATAAAACACAATGTCGTTCTGCAATCCCGCCCACCGTCGTCAACCCACACTGACCAGCATGGTGAAGTATGGACAAATATCCCTCGCAGCAGCCCACAGGGCGCGGGGAAGCCCTCATCCAGCAGTGGAGTGACAGAATGGGTTGATTGGATCAGCTTAATCACCAGCGGACACTCGAAAAAGTGAAAATATTCACAGCCAAAGGGACACGTTCAAGATGTGTGAGAAGTCGGATTATGGTATGGGATGTGACTTAATGGATTAATTTCTCTGTTTCGTTATAACTTTTAGTTGTTTTTGCGTTTAGTTCATTTAATTATTTTTATTTATAAGGTTTTTAATTCGCTTGGTATTCGCTATAAATAGGATTTGGCCTTATATATAATTAATGTAGCGCGTTGTGGGATGCAATTAGCTTGAATGATGCTATGTAAAATGAAATCATTGTTATTAATGCCGCTTAGCCCTGTGCACGCCCACAAATTGAACCCAAATCGCCACTGCAATTGCAGCACAGTGCGTAAAAAACCACGATTTCACAACTCGACGTCTGTTGTGCATAGACACACACACACACCACGATGGTTTCACCTTCGTGCGAGCCACCAACCCTTGCCTCCAAGCCTTCTCATCCTCACCAAGTGTGCACTGGCTGTCGGGACATTTCCGAGCGAGCGACCGCGCTCCAGCTCCAACCAGTTCAGTTGGCTCCTCGTCCATAAAAGCAAAAGTACACCCTCTGTTTAATGCCATCTTGTCCCTCCAGCGCCCATCCACTCGCCGGGTAGTTGTTTGGCCTAAGCGAGTAAACAGTGCTGCAGAGGCCCACAGGCTCAAGTCGCACACTAAAAACCCGGCGAGATCAACATTACCCAGATTTTCCCACACGTTTACGGTCACATAATTGGCAAGGCAAAGCCTAATGCTACTTTTATAGCCTCAATTTATTTTCCCGCCCCCCTCCCCCTCCACCACTTTTATTTCACCGGGTCGCACTGTGGTTTGGAGTGCCGGGCTTGGACTGAGAGAAGGTCAAGGGTTAAAATCCCTGTTGGGAGGCCGAATCGGCTAACCCCCCCCCCCCCAAAAAAAGTGCCACAGCTTTGCGGGGAAGTCAACAAGTAGTCGTCCAATTGAGAGCACGGTCTCTGCCATGGTAATATGGAATTTCCACCGCTGGGTGTGGGTTACCAAATGAGATGAATTGCAGCCCAATGGCACGTTTGCGCGGGGAGACACTTTGATTTGAGAAGAACTTTGACTCAAGATAAACCTTTTGTCTTCTCAGCCAGAGAGGACAGAATTGTCCCAAGCTACAGTCGCCATCTAGAGGCAGCATAGGACAAGGCAGGGGTGGCCAAGCAAACAACAGCGAGAATCCACCCGGCAAAAATCTCTGACCTGGGGGGCCCGTCACTATGACCCCTGACCAAGTGTTTGTGAGTAACGGCACAACACGTATCCCATTTTACCAGCACACGGCAGACTTACTTCCCAATTTCCCATCGTTCACCTCAATTTGTGAGCAGTGGGATTCATGTCGGTTGAGCGAAGCACTTAACGAAATCGAAGATGACCCAAAACGACCCACACCGGCATTTTAACTCGCGACCTTTCGATCGTGAGCCAATGGTTCAAATATCGGCGCCACCCGGCCGGATCACTGTTCGCATAACCTACGTCCGCGATTGGGGTAGTCAACGGTGGTCGTCCAATAGACCGGAATTGCCACTGCTGCCTCAGAGGACTGTCAATGGAGACGAGTGCTGACACATTGCTCGTCAAAGCAGGGAGACACGACGACACGACTTTAATGCGCAAGCCTGTGTCATCACGTACACCTCCGTGTCAGCAGTGTGTCGCTGTATCCACCCTGGCGCGGTGCATGTTGCCGCTCGTGCTCTCGGCACGCGCACACACGAGCCGGAAGGCGCACAGAATGAACGTGGCGATGGTGGAAGCGTGCGCAAGTGACGGCATCTCACCCGCGGCTTCACCAGCAGTTGACCCGTCACCCCGAACATCCGCGACAGGCCCAGCGGCGTGCAGACTGCGCGTCAAACAAGAAAGATCAGAAAGATCCCACGCATAGCCTTAAAAGACTGTTGGGGCAAGTGCTGTTAAGCGAGCACCTATGAAGACCGGGGTTAGTGGCCAGCACCATGCCCGGCCGCCTTTGTCTCCCAAGGGGCGATGTTTACGCACCACACCAGGTACTCATTTGAGGCCGAGTCGACAACAACAACAACCGACATTCGCCACTAAGTGGCAGTGACGTCACCACGACGCTTGTGCCAGGCTATATGCACCTTGAGGCCACGTGAAGTGTCGAACGCCCGCTGGCAGGTCACGGGGCAGACCCAGGTGCCATGGGTCGACTGACTGAGATGACTGAGATGACTGGCTGATGCACCATCTGTGCCCCCTACTGTGCCAAATTGCTGTGCTTTAGCCACCCGGCGCTCCGCTCGTTGTTGTGAGCGTTGCTCCTCCGCCCTCCGTTGTTGTTGGAGGGCGACTGCCTCCAACTGCCCAGTAGCGTCCTTCACGAGCCTTCGCCACTGAGGCCGATCTTGACACCGCTGGTACCAGTCATCGGCAAGTCCACTCAGCTCCACGTCCATTTAGCCCCCTCTATCTGGCCGAACAAAAACTGTTTAGGCATGTGGTGGCTGGCCATGCGGGCTACATGACCCAGCCAATGCAGCCTTGCCTGCCGGAGGAGCTCACCAATGGGACTTTGCACAGATCTTTCAAGGATTTGTGAGCTCCTCTCACAATCCAGCCTGGTTAAACCCAGGATGGATCATAGGCAGGCCAGCCTAAATGTTTCTAACCGGCGAAAATGTTCCATTAGGGGGGTCCACGTTTCGCAAGCGGGACCCCTAATGAAACATCTTCGCCGGCTGAGTTGACCCACGCACACACATACACAGCAGCAGCACAAGCAGCTCGTAAGCGCTGATAGATCTAGATTTAAAAGTACATCAGTCCAGTATACTTTCTAATATCAAAAGGAAGAGCGTTCCAGATGGCTGCAGAAGCGCATCTAAAAGCACACGTTTCAATGACCGTCTTTATTCAATGGTTAGCCAAAAGCCACTGCGAGGATGCTCTTTGAAGGGATCGGCAAGCTACTGTGGTTCATGGTTCATTTGTGGCAAGCACTTTGTGTGTAATGAGTGGTGCAAGAATGCAGGGGTGGTAATGGAACTGGGTGGCCAAATTGTTCGCACGTCACACTTTTGGACCAAAGCGGTGCGAGCACCTGCAGTGCGGAGAAGCCGGCGGTGGGGGTGACTTACCCAGCAGCAGGAGCACCCCAAAGAGGGAGATGCAGGAGTAGAGATAAGGCAGGTAGAAGTCCCACAGGCCTAGGGGCAAACACAACACTTCTTAACATGTAGGTTCTCGCAGACAATTTTACGATTCACAATTGATTTTTGGGTTAGGTCATATCATGATCTGGGAAATCTTGTGTCAGAAGAGCCCCCACCACCCAACACAGACAAACAAATTAAATTGTGAAGCAAACAATTATGATTGTGTCTGTTTGCTGGTAAGTTGAAGAGCAAATTTCACAACCAAATTCATCAATTAGATTTGAGGTTTTTCTTGAAACTGCATCAATAACCTTTGTTCTTACTTCCTGGATCAATTGACCTCTGGTCCATACTTCCCACTCACTACATTTGCGAGTGAGGTTCATCACATGACAGTGAAACCGACATTGGAATTCTCACAGCTCGAATTAAGTGCAGTAGCAAATTTAACAAAACGATTCTTCTTTCGTGCAATAATTGGTCACCGGGTTGAGACCATCAATTTGCTACACTTGAGAACAGAGTTGGTTGAATCAGGCAGCCGTCTGGATTCGAAACCCAGGACCTCAGCAGTGGCAGCTCAGCGCTCTGACGTCTGAGCCACAAGAATTGGGTGTGAGGTCAACAATTGTGTGCGAGGTCAACTAGTGCCTCACCGCGTAGGGACTTGGTGCTGGCTGGATCCTTGTCGATGATGGATGATGCCACCCACACCATGCCGAACACGAGCAGCACGAGGAGGCACAGCACCACGGCTGCCTCGTACACACGGCCCATCACTCCCTGCAGCAACATGGCACACAGACAAAGACATAGATCCTCTGTGTAGCCTTAAAATACTCAGTTTAACACGTAGGCTTTCGCGACCAATGTTATTCATAATCAACGATTTTTGGGTTTAGATCGCGTTTATTTATAAATGTGTCGTAACCCTCCACCACCCGACACGGCCAATCAGTAAAAATATGTCACGTTGACAAAGACAAATAGTTCACTGCTTTAGCCCACCGGTGTGTTGAAGCAACAACATTAATTGTGTATGTGGCAGATGCTATATTGGACAGACAGGGCGTAACGTTAGTGTAAGACTAAAAGAACACCAGAGAAATATTAAACTATCACAAACACAACTGTCGGCAGTAGCAGAACATGCATGCCAACAGGGACACTCAATTTATTTTGACAACGTGGAAGTGTTGTGTAAAACTAGTTACTACTGGCAAAGACTAATTAGAGAATCGATTGAAATTGAGAGAAACAGAAATAACTTTAATCGCTCAGACAGCTATAGGCTTAGTGCGGCCTGGAAGCGTATTATTAAATAAGATACATTACAATTACTTATAAGGGAAACAACCACTAACCGATTACTAATGTAGCATAATCACAATAAAACACATTCCAAATGATTACTAATCTACAAATCGCATCGTAACAATAGCCTGATTACTAATCTAGTATATAATTACAATCACTCCCCCTTGAATCTTTGCACCTGATGAGTTAATGAGTTAATGATGACGTCACCCTGCTGCTGCTCTATATAAGAACTGGAGACACAGCAGAGCCTCACCATTCTGGCGAATTGCCCGATGATGCTGATTGCAATTACCAGCGAAACGTCGTACTCAAATTGTAAATGTTGTTGCTTCAACACACCGGTGGGCTAAAGCAGTGAACTATTTGTCTTTGTCAACGTGACACATTTTTACTGATTGGCCGTGTCGGGTGGTGGAGGGTTACGACACATTTATAAATAAACGCGATCTAAACCCAAAAATCGTTGATTATCCTTAAATACTGTTGGGGTAAGTGCTGTTAGCGAGCACCCATAAAGGCCGGCACGGCACACGAGGAGGTGAGTTGGCAGTACCACGCCCGGCCGCCTTTGTCTCCCAAGTGGAAATATTTACAGACTGCACCTGGTACTCATTTGAGGCCGAGTCGACCTAGAGGAGGCCCAGAACCGGTTTAGATCATTGTCACTGATGGTGTTTGCGGTGGGGGGGAAGTGATCTTTGTGTTTTGTGACGAGTGGACTGACCTTGCGGGAGCCAGTGAAGCCCTCGGACTCAATGAAGAAGTAGGCGAATGGCATGAGCAGCACCAGGGAGAGGTTGGAGCACAGGAAGACCAGGTTCCACAGCCCTGGGCAGACGACAGCAGAGAGAGCCTCCGAATAAGACGATGCACCCCCAACTTTCAGTTTATGTGGGAAAATAGTGCATTGAATAATTGAGGGAATATGTTACGTCGAAATTTAAAGAACTTCAAAGGAGTGCGACTTGATTTTATTATTCGGGGTGACGGGTCCATTGGCATCGTTGATAGTTTTAGCTGCAGTTTGCATTTTGCTCAAACGCAATGCTTCGATTGTAATCAATAAATACATAAGACATCGCTATCGTACGATGATTTGAATGTGACTTCTCTGTCACATGGAGCTTGTGCAGCACGGGAGGCGAGTGCACGCAACCCCTGGGTATGGTGGCACTTACCCGTGATAGTGCTTTCAAAGTTGGATTGGTGGATCATGCAAAGATCATAACTTTACTGGGCCTCTCCAGCTGTTGCGCTATTAGTTGGCCAGGAGATGGCAGTAAAGCATGTGGGTGCTGTCTATTTGAACTTTGTTGTCTCCAAGTTTTTTCCCCGCTGGTTATTCCATTGCCTCCCACGCACAAAAACTACCAAACATTCCGACGCGGGACGCTGAAAAAACTCCTCCACTGGGTTTAACCGCGAGTCGCCCGCGGTGCGGCGTTCATGTCGTGGCCATCACGGCAGGCAGGGGCGTGGGCGAGCGTGGTGCACGCGGCCGGCCAGGGGGCGACTATACGCAAGAGAACCACGCGCGCGCGCGAATAAACCGTGCGAGCTAACGCGAGCGAGAGAGTGCACCGTGCGAATAAGTGAACCGCTCACGAGTGAGCACGTGTACTGTGTGAGCAAGCGGATGAGTGCCACATTGCGAGCAAGTGAACCACTCATGAATGAGCGACTGCACTGTGTTGCTCGAGTGAGTGAGCGAGTTTACCGTAGGAGCGATCGAGAGCGAGCGTACCGTGCACGAGCGAGCCGTTGAGCCACTGCATGTAATAGCTGTGCGGGAACGACAACAGCACCTCGTTGCTGACAATGGAGAAGGGTAGCAGCAGGGCGGCCGCGAGGGACACGGCCAGCGTGAAGGTGCACATCCACAGCCTGCGAGTGCGCCAGCACGTGTGGCAGACACCACCGATAGGATTATCACGACAGCACAACATTGCCAAGACGGCACAGAATTGCCGCGACAGCACAACATCGACACTGAAAATGCATTCAGCGTCTAGCTGCGACCGCATCGGTAACTAAGGAAGGTACCTGCACTGTGAGATACTGGGAGAAGAGAAGGGGACATGGTTAATTTTAGAAAATGGTTAAGATTAACAATGCACCTTTTTGCATACTATTATGCTGTCAGATCATGCAACAACATTCTATACGCTCGAATTCTATGCAATGCAATGCAGTGTCACCATCAGCACCAAAAGTCATGATCAATCGACTGTTGGATGAAGGCCTCCCCCCAAGTCGATGCCATATCTCATGGCCTTGAAGTGTAATATTCCACAGGGCCACCCGCACACCATATCTTAATTGGAGGCATTATATTATTGTTATTTTGAATCCTGCTGTGGCAGTGCACAGGTGTGCAAGCCATGCAGAGGTTCAGGCCATGCACAAGTGCAAGACATCCCGTGGCACTACTTACGACTGCGCTGGCCTCTCCCATCCTCGTGCACATTTAACACCACCTGCTCCAGGCGTAGTGTTGTTGTGCACCGATAAAGTCGCCGTACTGGTTTCTCCAGTTCACCTTTTGCCAATTGTTTCCCTTGCTTGAATGAGTTCTATTGGTGGTTAAAAAGCTCACATTTTGAACTTATTTTGCACCTTACGTAGTCAACCGTGACAATCTGAGGTGTGAACATGGAACTGAATAAAGATGCACTCATGTCAACGGTGGCTGTGCTGAGAGCATCCAATCTCTCTTTTAAAAAAATTAGTGAAATCATAGATGATCGCAAACCAGGCTTTGAACCTACAACCTCACAGCAGGTGGAGGCTCAAGTGCACAGACAAGAGGATTCAAAGCTCCCAATGACACCCGGGACCACACCAAAGCTTCATCGTAGATGACCGGGCGTGTGTCCTCAATGTGAAATCATCCAAAGGGCTACGTAACCTTGCCACAAGATTCCCGTACATCAATGTTCCTTTTTAAGCTGCGACGTGGAAAGCACTGCGTTTATTACTCACGCGATTCTGTTCACCATTGCATCTTCATCATCTCCTGCAACACAAGGCACACTGGTGTTTACGCAGGATAATAAAATGCAATGGTCGCGGCGCATGCGTTAGGAGACACCTCGATGGTCACGGCCGGCTCTCGTGGCATGTGTTGTGAACGCTGCCCGTTTCTAAATGTAGCCCGCAATGTGTAGAACGGCAAGACCAGGCGCAATCATGCCCCGGCATCGTGGTGCACTTCAGCAACAACTTCACAGGGAATTCGTGGAAGAGGGAACACTCATTTTCATTTGACTTATTAATAGCGGATGGGTGGAGTGGTGGCGGAGTGGTTAGTGCACTATGCTACGAATCTAGCAACATGAGTTTAGAGTCTCAGCCACGGCTTAACAGTATGGTGAAGTATAGTCAAACCCCCACTCCATGGGAATGCCTTCATCCAGCAGTGGATTGACATAGGGCTGTACATTTTTTTAATAACATATCTCTAATTTAATTTTTTTTATTTCAATATAAAAATTATGAGAATTTCCTATAAAACCTTTACAAAATGTTGGCATCCCTCACTGTTAGTGGCTGCCCCTCACATATAACACACTACTGCCTAGTAACACTGCTTTAATGACCAGAGCCTCTCAACTGAAGTCTGCTTTGCTGAAACAAAGACACGGCCTGAAATGATAACAATGTTGAATTTTACTTTGTGTACGTAGGCTGTGTGCCCGGGGCTGTAAAACACAGGCTTGCAGCTTCTTAAGTGAATACAAATACACCATTGTTACGGTCACGTAGGTCAGCAGTACACTCCAGTGATGTCACTGTGATGCCAATCCCGTGCATTTTAAACTCAATTCAGTGACGTTACTTCAGTGACGTCACTCGAGTACCAAGATAGAACACCAGAGAGTGAATCACAAGCATTCTGTTTGCCTTTCGCAAAGCTGAATGAGAAACGCCGAACCCGCCCAGGATGCTCAGTCGAGTACACATCTACACAGCACTGTGTTTGACTGCGGCCACATCTTACTTTCAGCAAAGGGTATTAAAAAAAAACATCGGTTCAAAAGATCCACGTTATTTAATTTGGGAGGCAAAACAGAAACATTGTACGTTTATTTCTGTATTATAGAGCCATCAAATCAGTCGGGCCCAACTTTTATCAAAGTAACCGCTGCACGTAACCACCACCCTGCCGTGGACATCAATCTCCGTCAGTAATCAAGGGGACCCGTGAAACAAGATCGCTCTTGTTGTGCGGTGGGGCAAGAAGGCAAGACAAGAAGCCTCTCCACTGAAGCGGCACCTTCCCTGTTAAACCCTCCGGGGGTCCTGGCAAGCACCACGCACATAGTGGCCTCCACTGGGTGAGGGGGGGGGCTGTTGCTCTGTGAGCATGCGTGCCGCGACGGTGGGGATAGGCGAGGCGAGCGTGGGCCACATTTTCTGGCTGTTTATCACCAATTCTCTTCCAAGACGACGTCCCGGTCAGCGTGGAACAGTTTTGATCAAATATCCCTCCAGAGGGGCGCTCTACAGAACTCCCTCGAGCAGAGTCCCTGCTGCCACCAGTGGTGTGAGAAAGTAATCAAGGGCAGGGTTTGCACCATCCACCTTTTTTTGTATCACCGAGTGTATCCCAAATTCACTTAATCATCGTGCAATGAGATTAAGAAACTTTCTTCGCAACGAGTGGTGTAACATCACCACTTCACGTAAGAGAACGGTCCCTGTAACAGAAGGCATCACAGAACTACTTCCGAAAAAACCAAAGAGTATATTTCAAAAGTGGTTTATCACCTGGAATATTCTGAATTAAATAAAAAAAAATCTATTTTATGAGGTGCTTTCATTTTTGAGTGGTGTCCAGATATGAGCCCAGTACCGCAACAGCACCGGCTCAGGGCTCTGACATGCCATAGACTCCTGAATTACCCAACCACTTCACATACAAGACTTCAAAAAGGTAATGTAGTAAAAATGTTATACAATTGTTTATTTTATTCCGCAGTCGGTGGGTGACCAGGTTGAGATCTTCAACTTGCACCATTTAAGAACCTGGTTTAATCAATGGTGGTTAAAACCCCAGATTCGAATCCCGAATCCCAGCGAACTTGGCAGAGCGTTCCGACAGGGGACATTCCGAGCTCCTGCCTGGGCTGCCCTGCAACCTCACAGGATGTCCTTTTCGGGACAGTGATGGATTGGAGTGTGCCATGGTCGTGCTCCAGCACAGCGTCTCAGATTGTCACGGTGTCAGATTAGCAGACGCTGGCCCGTACTGCGACACCTCAGAGCAGGCAGCAAACCGACATGCGTCAGCAGTGACGATCGCACAGGCAGCTGGGTGCCTCGGAGATCGCAATGACCCATCAGGCATAACTGCGCCTGCACTGCTCTGTGCCTGGGTTCAACACGGTTGGGGGAGGAGGGGTGATGTTTAAGCGTGTGTGATAAATCCAGCTTCTTGAGTGCAGTGAGCAAAGGTCATCGCGACCGATGCCGGATGCTGTCAATAACTACGGTACCTTGCCATTGCTTCCTTCCTTCTGCCAGTTCCCACAACTGTTGTACATTAACGACACAACCTCCGAGGTTGGTTCTTACAGTCTGCTGCCAAATGTAATGAGGGTATTCCCCTTGGTTGCGGACCCGAGGTGCCACTCCAATGCCATCTCGTAATACCTGCCCTCCTCCGTTTTGTAAGCATATCCCTCCCATCGCAGCCCCCTCTTCTTCCTGTTCACATCTACAACACTTATTGCCACGTCCTATTATAAAATGTATGAGTTGTGTAACCCCATTCGTAACGTGTCTGTTTTGGCGCATTAACGCTCCTTGGACTTTACAATGCAATGTGATTGTCATAAAGGTATCACTGTGCGCACAGCGCAATACAGCCGCTGAGATGTGAAAGGTAGAGGTTTGGGAGGGTGTTTCACCACCCGTGGTCCGCCTTGACCAGCAACTCACCCAGAATGAAGTCGGTCCTCTTCTTGAACCGGGTGATGATCAGGTAGGAGGTGATGTAGAGGAACGTAAACAGCAAGAAGCAGATCTGAAACACAATGGAGATGAGATGCTTCATGCAAGTGGTCGAAGACCGAGACACCGTTGAGATCGCGAATACAAAACGGTTATTATATAATACAAAATAAAATCTAAACTATTTTTTATTTTACCAGGTAAGGGCCACTGAACTATATAGCTCTTTTTCAGAAGCAACCTGGCCACAAATGAAA
>NW_024705036.1:18584-83422 GCF_018977255.1 Callorhinchus milii
CGAAGTCCCCGTAGGGTAGAAAGTGTTGTGAGGGCAAAAAAGCGTGTTCGGTTAGGTGTCCTTACTCATTATGATGGGGAACCGTTAGGACGACTTTGCTACTTTACGCGAGCCACGTTGCTCCGAGGCAACGGGCTCGTCTTTACTAGGTAAATACGAGGCCGTATCATGATTGGGACAACAGGTCCTGTGCAGACTTCGTTCACCTTGTTTGTTGCCGATCTATTCTTTTTTAAACAGTCCGCCATGCGGCCCTTTTTTGATTTAACCCAATGGGCATACCAATGCAAAGAGTTTCGCTGCGCGCCAGCTGCTGCATAAGCGTATGCGTTACTCAGAAATAAGTCCATGCCTCCGCGGGCACATCCATGAAGATTTCACAAGGGCATCGGTTACTTGTAATCTCTCAAACTACTGGACGGTAGCTCAGATCCCAACGACAGCGAAGGGCTGTCGGAGAACTTAACTGGACGGAACGGTTCGCGAGATGTTACCTGACCGTCCCTACACGTTCAACATCAGTCAAGATACCTGTTCGACTCTGCTTTGAGCATAGAGCGGCAACAATACACTTTCTATATATATTCAAAACCAGTACCTCGTGGACTGCGGACCCTTGAATCTACTTCGTACGTTCATCTGCGTCAGTGTATAGAAGTACAGAGTGTGCAACGAGCCTGACCGAACACGGTCGCTTTCGTGTATCATTGTTGGCTACGAGGTTACGATCAGAAGGTTAAGGCATTTAAGCTCACAACTCGTCAAGAGGGGTTAAAGCGGACTTAAGGCGTTGATCTGAACATATCTTGAAACGTAACATATCTCGACTACCCAAGAGTAGGGATACCTACTAAGAGCTAAACCGGCAGGTGTAGTTAACTTGAATTATTGGTAAAGCCAAAACATAGGGCCAAGCGTACCCTTAGGGCGGTAACGGCCGATTATATACTCGGATGGCCGACTCGCGGTGTGCCTAGGTGGATACTTCACTGTCACAGTACACCGGAACGAACTCCGCTATAGAAAGCTGAGCGGATGATTCACGCAAAGTCTCCGTGATTAATCCCTTGTGGTTTTCGGGTGTTCGTTAATTCCATCAAACGTTTACTCGCGCGGCGAGATAGGTCTAGACCAATGCCTGACATGTCCAACTACAATCGGTAGACGTTGTAGGGTGTACATGTCTTCCCGACGGTGCGATAAAAGTTCCTCACGGGGCGGCTCCACTATCTGTATGTGATTAACCGAGACGTGTAGCAAAAAAAGCATCGGAGCCAACTAGACTCCACGGTCCATTATGATTTAAACACATAGTGCTAACCATACTGTATCCTCTGCACCAAGCATTCTGTTAGGACCACTCGTATGTCCAAAGAATAAGGGCCTATCGTTTCCACATGTGCTTAAATATCGTTTGCGGGCTGTAAGTTTCTTACACGCAGCGACTGCCGGTCAACGAAGTCCAAGGGACGATGAGTAGTCGTCGACTATGGTCGTCGGAGAGTCAGCCACGCATGTAAAGGAATTTATTAGAAGAGGAAGTAAAGTCCGGGACCTTCCTTTTATTGTCTACAACGAGCACATTAAATCGATGATGCCACGAATGCCCACTTACTGCCCCTGGAGCCGGCGGACTATCTCACACAACCCACCTAGTTATGAGAGAGTTCTATTCTACTAGAATAGCGTACAGAACGGGTCCTTTTATACCAGGATGGTCCCTCAAATACTGCAGCGGCCTATGAGCACTTTCCGGAGTGTTGTACCCTGCGAGGAGCGGTCTTAGCACGATCGGGCTCAGTGTTCACTGGGGTAGAATCGGGTTGAGTCTACAATTTACTGGTCGAAGCACTCCCACGTGGGAGGGAATAACAGTTACGCGACGACATGTGGCTTGAAGGACTTGAGTCTCAATGTCCTACGCTAGCAGCTGTGACGCCTCAGACTCCGAGATGCTATGTAGGCTAGGCCTGTGTAATAAAATAATGTAAGTCTCGGAGATCCTACTAAAGCTTATTAATATACCAGGGAAACTCACTTTCGGATGTTATCGTTCGTGTGTTCGCCCTTAGTCCGTATCCGCCAGAAGTTCAAGGTGGAGCTCTTTGACGATTGACAGTCGTCTACAGAGATGAAGTGACTGTGTTCCTACGTTGGCGAATGTGGCTTTCAGGCATCTCCCGCAACGCTGTACTATGTTGGTGGAGTGTGACTGGGTCCTACTGCGTAAGATCACACGATCCATGAGTAACTACGTGGCAGTAGGAGGCCTGAGTAGTCTCTTTCGTTCTTCCTCAATACTTAAGGTCCTACTGGGAGACCTAAATGTTTACACCTCCGTAACACAATCGTACTGAGATGAGGTTCGTGCCGTCCTATCAGTGAGAGTAGTGGGCAATCAGCATCAGTTTAGCGGAGTGTCAACGCCTCGTGTAGTGTACACCATGCTGCCATTTGCAGCAGAGAGTACCGGATTCCCTAGCACTCTATACACAGTGGGAAATGCAATCACTGCCCGTATGGACATACGCGTACGGTGTAACCTACCTATGTTATCCGCTCCCTGCGTTGAGCGATGGTTATCAACAAGTAGATTCTAGACGGAACAATTGCTAGCGGGACATCCGCAAATAACCTGATGAGTCTTCCACGAGATGGTTCTCAGTGTTTATGCAAGTCAATTAATGCAACATTTAGCAACGCTGTGTTGGGCAATTATTGCGTTTATCTAGCCGCCTATTGCTGATCTCCTACACCACAAGGTTTATCGGGTTATAGCGGCATGCGTACCGATCGCTGTTTCACAGAGGTTTGCCAAATTTACGATGGCCTCGTTGCAATTGCATTAATACGAGCCTGAAATGACAATGCTTTCTTGGCCAATGGTTGCATGCTTTAGGCGCACGCTATCATCCACCTATCAATTTCACCTACAGTCACCTGTTTGCCATAGTAAGATGTGCGGGCCTCTATGCCCTGCGCAGCTAGCTATGACCCACGTAAACACAGTGCAGCACCTCCGAGCTACCGAACCTGATGGACGCCAGCAAGGCGATGCCTTCTCCGCCCGGCTTGATCTGTTCATGTGTTGACTCTGTTCTGTACCAGTGATCCAGCCGAACAGTACACCGATAGTCCGGATACTGATGTGCTGGTGTAAAACATTTAACGCATTTACACGGGGGCATAGCGCATGCAGTCACTCGTGGTGACAATTCGCCGAGTTTGTGTGTTCCAGCTGGAACAGTGGATGTAGTCTAAGCATTAAGTTGCGCCGCGCTAGGGTAGTCTACATGAACCATAGGATCAAGTCCGGAGAGACATTAAGGTAGGGCCCAAAAGACGCAGGTCTTCCACGATTCAAGGTGCCATTCCGTTATCACTGCATCAACCAGCCATATACCATGAATGCGAGTTATATGTGTAGTGTGTCTGCAACAATCTCAACGTCGTAGCGCGAGAACCGCCGTGTGCGATCGAACGCAACGTCTAGCCTCGAGTCAGCCGCCAGTCCCCCATTAAAGAGGCAAGTGGTTCTCTAGAAGTGGGTGTCCGGGCTATCCAGAGGCCGGCCTTCTCGCTACATACCAGTGTCAATGCGCGTAGGTGAACCGAAGGGGGCTCAGGCACTGTGCGCGCTATGATGTACGTAAGGCATAACCAGCAAGGATTGGAGGCAGACATCGAGCTATTCTGCTTTTTGGAGTATTATAACCTTCTTTGCTCTTCTCTCTACCGTATCTCGCTCTTAGTTCTGGCATCCTCATGCACCAAGATCCCTATCCGTCTAGGACCTCGCATTCTTCTGGCTCGGTACAATGGCTTGAACGTCCCTTGTTCATTCACAGTTGGGCACACAAAGAACTCGAGCAGTGAGCCGCAGGTTTACCGCTCCATCGTCTGTTATAGACAGTGTACATTCAGAGAGCGAAGGAGACAATTACCTCCCGGCGAGCGTGCCAAACGATTCTGCGACCACGCTTCAGTTCAAGACTATATCCTGCAAAATATGGGAGGATAACTCAATAGGAGGCTTAAAAGCCTGTAAGAAGCCGTCACTTGCCCGATCTATGTTAAGCTGATGGATAAAGTCACCGTGGACTACGGCATTAATACCCAGAACGGCCAACGCAGTGAGTACGTGCATGGAATGGAGGTGGAAACTTATCTAAACCACTGTCCAGCATATGAGCGCCGGGGTACTATTTTATTATTCTATCGTGCATATAGACGAGCGATTTGCTTTTCAACGATTCAGAAATGTTTCTAGATATTATGGGTAACATCTTGTTCGTTGGGACACCCCTAACCTCGGCGATTAGCTTACAACGGTTTTTAGTTACAAATGCAACGAGTTCGCGTGCTATAGAGATCAACAAACCGGTATTTTACAGTGCATGCTTTTGGAAGCCACAGTTACTTCAAACGGCCGACTGTGTGGAGAGCGCAGACCTTGGGGAACATTAACAGTCCCCGTTGTGTGTGAGCTGCGTTCCAGTCGGGTCATCATGACCGGCCTCTGTACCGCTTACGAAATCAAGATGAGAATTTCGCCAGCGGTAATGAGATCTCCCCAAGTTCAGGCCGTTGTTGACCCACCCTTCGCTGGCCTGGAGTTTAAAACCTTAACCAGGGCGCTAAAAGATATTTTCGACGTCACAATCAGGAATATCACCGTTGCGGATCACGGAATTGTTGCAGTCCCCTGGCCGGGGCGGGTCCCGCTCTGTTGCTGTAACCCTGATCCGTCCTGCAATGGCACCGTCCGCCTGCACATCAACGACCATTCCATTCGGGAACGTCAACATTATTCGTGCAATGAACTTAACTCTCGTGACGCCCACTTTGTGAACCTACCCGATCCGGACCTAGCCTATTAGAATGTGGGAGACGTTCGCTAACAAAGTTGCGTGAACGACAATGGAAAAATATTTCGTGTGTAGTCTGGTACCGGAGTTTCAGTCGTCCACGCTGGGCCGCTTTCGGTGAGAGGAGGGTCGTAGTGTGGCACTAGCGTAGAAAGGGATACTTGATCCTAGGGGATTAGGTCAGCATGGCTATATGCCCGACTATATTCGTCATTACTGCCCAAATACGAGGGCGTCCCGCGGGCGGTGCTCAGCGGTGTATGAAGCGAGAGTCGATAAAAAGTATGCATTATCATGCGCGCATCCGGTCGGGGCGGCCGGAAACTGCAACTGATACCGAGGCGAGACAGTAAAAACCTCTACGTGTTGTGGTACACGAGGCACGTCCCCGTGTTTACTCACTCAATCATGTGCCCGCAGTACATGTCTAGTTACTTGAAGCTGTTCCGAGCACCGTTACTAGTCCCATAGGTACTGGACACGTCCGTTGCGAGTTTACCAGCCCCCTCATACTTTCAGTTAGAGCCCACTCACACTCCCACGTCGTATAGGATGGCAGAGCTCGGGATTAACGAATTGCGGAGGTGAGCCGCCCAGGCGATTCCCTCCGGCCGTTACGTACGCTCTTGACGAACCTGCGACCTACCCATTTGTAGGGCACAAGAGACCGACTCGAAAGCATCGTCTCCGCCGCGAACGTTAGCGATGAAAGGAAGACGATGTCTGAACTTTTAATCGGGCTAAGCTCAGTCTTTTCGAAATCCTCACTTAGCAAACGCCGATTCCTGGTCTGATTAGCTTGACGACGATCGAACATAGTTGCACCTTGGCCCAAGAAATACTATTCCGGTACCTTATGGAATATCTATGGGCTCGCTAATAGCTTCGAGAATGACTATTCCTGTGCTTAGAAATTATACCGCTAAGAGAAATTACGTTATATTAGCATAAATCGCCGCTCGTTACTCCGAGTTTGGATCTCAGGAGGAGAGACGGGTCCCCTTACAGCTGGTATACAGCATCTCCTTATGACCTTCTGTTCGGTCCTAGGGCATCAGTATGTCGCGCGCAGTTCCAACGGGTCTCACCCAGGGGCAGTCGGAGCGGCGGATCCACACATTCTACCGAACAGACGATTTCCGTAAACCGGGGCACGTCTCGGTCCTATTTCAATGCATCAGCCCTAGTGACCTTGCACAAGCAACCCCACGGCAGATTTGTGGTGCAGACTGCTGTTCACCCAGCCAATGTCCACCAGTATTGTGGTATGCCACGCCTTGACTGCGATAAGGGCATCTAAAGCATGTTAAGGACATGTTCACGGGCCCGGGTCGTAAATGGAGAGCAAGGCGCCTTTATTGATTAATCGTACCAAATTGGTACTATAGACCGTTTTTGTCCAAAGCCCTACGGCAGAGACCAGTTGGGAAAAGTTGACCGCTCGAGAAGTAAGGTTTGGGGTAGATGCTGTGAAAGCACCGGTTGTCGTTACTTAGGCCGAGTCTAGGATGTCGCTCTCGCGAGTAGGTATTAACGCGTACGCCTGCTAAAAGGAAATGACGGGGTCACGGCTCTTAAACGTACCATCCAATTAGTTTCGGGTTATTAACGCAAATCACGGCGCGGTTTCAGTGTAGGAGTCACGTCAGCACGGCGTCTTAGGGGGGCTTCTGGAGGTTACTACCCAGTTGAGCGATGGCGTGGAAGAAATGAAAAGCACCAGAAATGCCGCGAAGTCCGACCATTTAGGATCCAGGCTATGGTCAGGAGACCCACTGCCAGGCAGAGACTACCAGATGGGTTGATTAGTACGAGGTACGACGTTACGGCATAAAAGGTTACTAGTTGAATGGAGCGGACGGCAATAAAGCCCTCTTTAGCAGGTCCTTAGACTACTCATTGTATAATACTGTGGTAGCGCGCCAACGAACCACACACGTGCGTAACTCAGGACTTCGGAACTCCTTTAAGCCCGAGGACTGGCCCTCCCAGTACACAAGAATCTTGCTCGTTGATCATGCTTCGAAACAGAGTAGGGGAATAATTCTCTCTATAAGTTTTCATGAAAGCTGCTAATGTAACTTTGGTTCGTCTGTCGGCTCAGGTCGGATCGACTAAAACCATTGCGATGAGATCACGACAGTCTCGAACATACGTGGCGGAGAGTTCGGGTGGATCCAATATACCAACCAGGGGTCTAGCCAGCGACTGACCAACGTTAATTTCAAGTTTCTACCCCAGCGGTGTGCCAATATCACGGCAGGCTTCAAGGGCGAACCTTAGAACCGAATCATGTAAATGGACGTAACTTCAGGTTAGCTGATAAATCAGACCACGTCTGGGTTGGGCTAGCCAGGTGGCGGTGGCACCAGCACATTGACATCACCCTTACACAGTGTCTCAAGACGCGGCTATTCCAACCATTATCTAGTATCTTTATGACACCCAATTAGACTTACAGAAGTGTTGTAGGCGGCGAATAGTCTCGAACTCGTTTCTGCTACTGCCGCCGTAGAAGCCTTGTTCAGCACCATCGGTTGCGCCTCGCGTACACCACAGAATAGAATGCGCCTTTTCGAGCCCTTATGAACAACCTTTTCATTATCGGGAGCATGTCTAGTTTGGTGAGTCACATCGGATCCCACGGAAGGTAACTCGTAGGTCGCCCGCGGGCCACAAATGAGACTCTAATGAGGGGCGTCATGCCGGGTACAGTAGTCTAGAGTATCAGCCTCTCTCGGCGCGGGTGCTTTGTACCCCGACTTGCTTTAGCGCGTCTGGTGTATTACTACAGCAGAAACCCCTTAACACCCGAGAGGTCTGTCGAATAATAACACAGAGTGACGAAGCCGTAACAATGTTAACACTCGCTCTCCGTTTTCAGTGTACTCTGCCCAGTGGCAACATATCCTCTGCTGAGGTTTTGATACCTTGAATACCCAGACCTGTCCCCTCGCGTAGCTGATCTAAACCGACGAAGAAATTTGAGCGATGGTTCTGCAAGCCTTGATTGCGGCGAATAACGCACCGAGTCTCAGATGTAGCCCTGGCGGAATCTGCGTGGGAGATATAGGGGCGAGTCGTGTGTAGAAGTTCCGGGGCAGACTGAACCTTAGCTCCGATAATGTGTAAAACCCTTGAGGCTGTCTGCCCTAATTCCATGGGACGTTCAGTGTCTCGAAACGGCACACAGAGTAGAAGATATAATGTGTCCTCATCTTAGGCTCCTCAACAACCGATATGAGCAAGCACAAAATCGATCCCTAGGAACAGAAGTACAAACAGGGTTGCATTGACAGCGGTCTCGCTATTGATGATGTGTCTGCGACTAATCCCTCACCATTACACATACGAATCCATTGCTAGTAGGGAAAAGGTTGTTTAAACCAGACAAAAGGTTATAGGAACTGTCGATCGGTTAGTCTAGCCATCTCCAAATCGGTAGAAGCTATATGGTCGCGTAGTCAAAGGTTACTGAGATCCATTCTAGTCCCAGTCGGGCTGGGCAGTCCATGTCCTCCAACACTGTAAATAAGTCAAGTTTCGTTTTAGGAATGACTCAGCTCAACGATTGCGCACAGTGCATAGTTAAGAGCACCATGAGGACGCATTCCCGCTCCCGCGTTTCTTAGTATGTGGCCCGCCAGAGCGATGTAAGACGAGCGCAACGGGCACCGGTCAGTGTGAAACTAGGATTTGAGCGCATATGACTGGTACGATCAGTGTGTTTAGCAACTTTAAGAGCCTGGCACCCGGATATGTAGCAGTCTGCAGGCCCCGGAATAAGAACGCGAGGCGAGCGTACTAACCCCTCTCAAACAATGGGTCTGATGTACAACACGAAGAAATCTGCTAGATGCTGCTATAAGTTCCTTCATATACCATATTGGAACGCCTACACAAGGTGTTGGATGTGTCAGTAGACGATTCCTGGGCAGGGATAATCCTGAGGGATCTTTTAGTGTGCAGCTGGGATGTATAGCGCAATCTTTGCTACCTCACTTGTCATGCGAAACACGGGTCGCATACGGATTCGGCTAGAATCCTATTTACGTTGATACCGACGTTCCTTGTATTTGGCTGTGCTGGCGAGTAACAGCCTATGTTATTTGAACCACAGAGAATCACGTCACAGTCGACAGCGTACTATATTAGCCCCAGTTTGGTACAAGCGCGTGATGAGATGTAAAACTCGGCCTACTTCTCATGCCATATCACGTCCCGTTTAGGAGCTTCGTTGACTCTTCCGTCGATGCAGTCAGAACTACGGTTAACAGATAGTGCACTTTTCTCACAGGTCGAAGGGGTTCGCAATGGCGCTCAAGGAGTTATATTATTTACAAAGGAGATTTGTTTGAAGCAGGTCTGCGTAAAGAGAATCCCGACCAAAGGGATCGAACTAATGAACCACGTAGGATTGAGTCCCCGGGATCAGCTGTGCGTCTAGATTGCTAGTAGGTTTAGTGTATAACGTCATTCGTTTGTTCCTTACGTTCGCGGGGGGGAAGTATTCATTTTCACTCGGCCATTACAAGAAGCCATGGGCAGGCTTAATGGACTACGCACCCGTTATAGTGCGGTCTAACGTGCGTGCAACTGGCTATAGCGTGAGTTGAGACGGAAAGCTTATCCGATCAACGAAGTACTCGAGCGCTCGTCCGGTACAACGACACTGGACAGAGTGGCTAGAGGAGGGCCAGTGTATACGCATTCGGATCTGGTAAGTTGGTATAAAGCACAGCCCGCGATGGATTGGAGAAAATGATATCCGCAATCACACTCGTTAAGATTATGCGAATACATGTATGGCAACGTGAGGCCACGCCCCTTGGCGTTGGTTTTCCACCATGGCTGGACCTCACTGAATTGTGCTAGCGCGTCTAGCGAGCTTGTCCAAAAGTATTGCATCTTCCGTAACCACCGGCATGGCGCCTCGGGCCCCCCAGACTGCTACTCAGGATTATTCCGGGGCCGCCTATGGGTTTCCCCCAGAGCAACTTTTCTCTATCATGGATCGCCCACAAAGCGTGCGAAACTTGATCGCAGAATGCACACAAAGGGTCCATAAAACCCCTATTGACGCGGGGTTAATAGGTTTGCTCACGGCAGAGGCAACGATATAGCTAAGCCGACATTGCTGTGGAAGTACCCCCGGGTAGTGCAATTGATAATGGTGCAAAATTTTCCTGGTTATACGAGACTACCGTCAATGTGTTTAATGAGGAACTAACGGAATTCGAGTCTGATTAGTGTGCGGTCTTCGGGCGCTAGAGGACACAACTAAAGTTGACATCATTGCGCGTGAATACGCGGACATTGAGAATGCGCCGGCTATCGCATTCGATAATCACCATGCAGTTAGCCTGTTCTATCTAGTCCGGTGAACAAAGGAACCAATTGGACAGCGTGTTCCTTTCATAGATTCATCCATGGGCGAAAGCCCCGCGCGGTCCGTTGAGCTGTTAAACGGGGGACTATCGGGACGGAAACGTCAGACCTCTCAGAAATGGCCGTACATCCACTATTGGGCCGGTGGCATGCTAGTGCGCAGTGTCAGTTCCTGGGCTATAATTAGCATTGGACTGTTTAATAAAGCGTAGTAGGAGGTGCACCCTAATTCTTTCATGCGCAAGATAGTCAACAGGGAGTCGTATTCCCAAACTGATTAAATCGGACAGCCCATGTTGAAGCCCGGGGTGGCGGGTATACGACCCAGAAAAGTGAGCCGTAGTATAATGATTCACGGGGTACTTTGCTCAAGTGTTATCGTAGACGGCTTTTTTGGATAATTTCATTCCAACCCTCACTGTCCCTCCAATCTCAGCCGTAGGGAGAGAACCCCTACAGCCGCGGCCTGAAGTGGTCATGCGACCGAATACAGCCACAAACACACCGTCTATCGTCTCGGTTTCTAAACTAGGGGACCAAGGGAGGACATGCGTTCCGTGGGTTGGGCGCGTTCAGACGCTTAGTGCAAAAGAGAACCCCAAATTAAGTCAAACTAAGACAGGAGGACGTTCGGAACCAAGCATAATGACACCCGATTACTGACCAGTTAACTGGCGACCAACTGTGCCGAGACCATACGCGCAGCTACGAAAGTACGGAACCCAAACCACAAGTTTTACCACCACGATTCGTACAGTTCTTGAAGCCATGCTAAGCATGACATCAACGCTTTTATCGGTCCCTAAGCGTGCACGCAGGATAGAGCCCAACTTTGTTATCTCTTGCGTATTGGATTTCGCAATGTTACCCGTCGGGGTAGCAGTTGCCGAAAGACAGCCCTCAAATGGCCCCCGCCCGGAGGGTGAAGATGCATATCCAACACTGCTAATGTTGTCGGTGTATTGAGCACCTCGCATCGCATCGAAGATAGTGAGAAGTAAAGGCTGGCATGACCCGATTAAAACTAACGCAAGGTGAATGATCGTTCTAGGCCCACGGCCAAGAACCTGGAAATTTTCTAGTGTATACCGTATTACGAGGATGGAATCTCGGCGACAGTTGGCAAACAATTCGACTCGTTGCGCTAGAACTTTGCGATGACTAACTCCTTAACCGTCTGGGTCTAGACACTGCCCCCATAGAATAAAGTACAATTCCAGTAGAATGCTCCCATGATCATGATAGTTCACTACGACTTCATATCTGCCGAGAATACTAATCTGCCGGATAGCGTCGCGGCAGCAATATGGGGCCGAAGGTCGTGAGCAACAACGACTCCAGGGGCGTTTCTATTCATAAATGCCAGGCAGGGTACCGTCTATGGGCTCCAAGTCTGGGGTGAGTCGACATCTCCTCTTAAGCTAGGGAGGTCGATCCTTACTGGGTGTGAATAAGTCGCAGGACGACCACCCTCAGGCTTAACCAGCATAAAGGTCCTTCCTGTAAGTGCTCTCCTATCCACTTTCCCAAGCCCGTACGGCGTGCGCTACGTGTGGGTGAGTGCTTGTACACATCGATCACGCCCTTCCTGATGATGTTTGGCGTAAATGGGGCCCCCGATTCTAAGAGTGACGGACTAGAATATTATATGCGGTGAAGCCGTTCCGGAAATTAGAGTTATCGCCCCAGAATGTGAAATTGCTTCTGACTTTGAGAGATCGGTGGACAATCCACTGAAGGCCTGAGGCCGAGCATCCAGTACATTCTTGGGACACCCGATCGGCCATGTGCGCTCTGCTGACTAAACCAGGATATTCAGTCCTTACAGGAAGGGCACGAATAATATGAAGATAAAATAGAGGCCGACAGAGATCAGGAAATACGACCATTGTGAACAATTGCAAAGATATGTATATACTGTGATCTGACGCACCTGCAGCTATCCGACCGATCATTTGTTCGACGCATCCACGTTCAGCCTGTCAAGACACTCTCTGGTCTTTTCATGTCGTACCCGATACAGTCGTCTAGTACATTAATTAATCGGTAATGTCTCAGTAATGGCAGGGGACGGGAGTTCATTTTGCTATCCCACACTAATAACGTCAATACTTCCGGTCCGGGCCTGAGAGCTATAGTAGCCGCGGGTGCCGTGCCGACGCCTTTCGCTAAACCGACCATTCTCAATATTACTCTCTGGGTTCGCCAGAGGTAAACCATTAAAAACGTGCTTCTAGAGGATGGTGTTTCCAGGTGTGCTTGGAAGGTACTTAGCCCTCACACCTTAATAAGCTGGGAAAGGTACGGTATGAGTGCTGAGTAGCAGGTTTTCAGGATCAAGCCGTTCTTGGAACCTGAGCAATGCACCGTTTCTCAAGTGCCTGTGAGTGCGAGCAAAGCCTCGAAGGACAGAGTATCGCTTTTACCGCGACATCGGTATTTGTACGGCGTATTCGGTTAAACACGGATGCAGACGATCCCGACATATATCCACAGGGTGGTCACGTCCGTGCTCCACGTACTTGGTTCAATCGGCCGGAGACGGCTCCGAGCCTTAGCCTCTGCATGCTATCAGATACTCAGGCGGCATCGAGTGTGGTAAAAATTGTCAAAAGCACCGACCTATACCTATGTGGGAATTGAAAGGGAGTATCAGGCCGGCAGCCTTGCGGCTGCAGTTAGGTTTAATAACTCACTTATTTCGCCCTAAGTCGTCACCCCCCTTCCAACGGTACCCTTATCAGTACACCTCCTGGCACTACACGTTCGATAATAGGTCGGAAACCATACATGAGTTGATTGTTGTCCATAGTGTAATCGCGCAGTTGACAACAGTTCATAGAGCGTGAACATATCGCCTGGTAGATCAGCAGTGATTGACTGGATCCAGTCCCTGCTTAGTTCCCGTTAGACTACTGTACGTGCGCTTACCACGACAGCGCACCCTCAGCGACGATCAGTATTGTATAACTTCCATTTACACATAGCCATAAACTTAAGGCAGGGCGCTTACCGAGGTCGGAGTATGTATCTCGGGCTCATCAGACTCTTCGCTTCAAAAGTCGAACTGGGGATTGAGGAGTGCGTGTGAAAATGTTCGGCTAACAAAATGGAATTTGTTTGGAGGGACTTGGATTAAGCATCCCAAAGGTGACTGAACTTCGGCGAAAATCCTAGTCTGTATTTCTTTATGTCGATAACCGTCCTTTGACTAAATAGCACCATGTGAGCGTTAACTCGCAAACGGCGGAAGTGATATGGCAGACAGTGTAAACTATTAATAGCAGGCTAGTCATACTTTAAGGGACTATTAGGTATATGATAGAACCTCCAACAATGACTGTTCGATCATTCCGTCTTTACAGGCCTCTTTCGACTGAATCGAGCGTTATGTCACATTAGCTAGTCCGTGTCTGTCGATAAAGCGACCGTTGAGCTATCTCGATACTGAAATGCTATGGCATGATTTATACTCTGCCCGCAGGAGCTTCGTCGGACGGGGGGATGCATCGTACACCTCTTAGCATACCACTAACCCCACGTTGACGTAAGTAGCCCCAGAGTCGTTTGCTGCGTAAGATCTCGGGATAACCGGTAGTCTCCGTGTTACACGCCTCAACATAGGACGCTTCAATTCGACGGGCGACAAGTTGTTCAGACCTGTGGCGGCTCTCTGAGAGGAAACAAGATCCGTCAGTCGTCAGCGAATAGTAATCAACGATTATAATGAATAATGGCTCCCCCCAGACTTATAAGTAGGCTGCCGAAATCCGAGGGCTGCCCCCCACTCACTTACGCGATCAAACATGAAAGCGAGTAGTAGCTAACTCTGCGTTTCCGGGCCGACCGGCTCTGATCTTTCAAAGTCCCTCTCCTCGCGCTTGTAATGGGCTGGTGGATAATATTTAGGGCGTAAAAAAAGCGTAACCCCGATCCGGTAATTGAGGCGCTGGCCGCAAGGATGGCGTGTGTTTTCGAGGCGTTGCCAACGGAGTATTAGGCTACGACCACAGGATCTGGGCACACAGCTGAGACTAACCTGGATATCAGGTATCCTTTTGGCCCCGGCATTCAGGTTAAAACGTTTCGGAGGTCACTGAGTCGGTTAGGAGCGGAGGTTGTTGAGGAGGAATAAGAAGTCGACGGGGAGAAAGATCACTCAACTGAACGAATGTCAGTTCTAGTCAGCGCCGTTTTTACCTAGTGTAACACGAAGCGTAGGTCTGCGACCTAGCGGGACATAGCTCATTCCGATCGTAAGGGACGTTGTATCAGAGGGTGGAGAAGTTCATTCAGTTATCAAATAAGACGGCAGTCCTTTTGAGACATGCATGTGGCTAGGGTGGGACAGTCGCGTACGCAAAAGACCGTTGATAGCCAGGCTCAAATATAGTCAGACAGTTCCGCAGATTCGGGGACCAGATGGAGTCTGGTAAAAATGGGTCGAGACTGCTCCCTTGCCAGTCAACGGTAGTTTCACCTGACCTCTGGACAGTTATAACAAAGTAATACGATTTCCTGATATCGGATGGTCATGTATTACGTTTGACACGGTAGTGCTGGAGTATACGAACCGTGGAAACGTGTTGCAATGTACCGCTTAGATCTCCATACAGCGTCCAGGATTATTGCACGAACGGGCCTTGCTAACCACAATTGCCGGAACTGTATGTGAAATGGAGTGAGATGTCATACTTCCTCGTTCGCTGGTAGGTAATTTAATCTCAGTCATATGTCCACTGCCCGGAAGAGCCGGGGTAATGATCCATTGCCTAATAGCTTTAGAGCGAGTGATGGTATATGTTTTCCCCCGGTGTCTGATCTTCTAGCAGTGGATATTGCATCGCCATTGAATGCGTTTGGAAAGCTAAGTAACTGCAAATGACGGATCTGGTTGAAACTTGCCATTTACCTGTATAATAAGAACTCGCCCCCGACAATAATACAACATCGTAAGTCGCGTCCTGCTAGCCGAGTCTCAGGGCTAAATTACCCATCGTTTTCGATGGGAAGTGTGTGAGACTGAATTAGAGGGGAGTATTATTTCCCATGGGGGAGACTTATAGCTCGATCTGTTTCATAGGGCTATTATATCAGGTCCGTAGGTTCTCGCCAGAAGAGGTCAGTTTATGTGATGGTTTACACCGAACCTGCCGTGTCAAGATTAGACCTCCACGTGGTGTATCTACACGGCAGAGGATGATTTTCGCCAAGTACTATAATAGGCTGGATTAATTTACTTGGCTAGCGACCAAGGGTCGAATTGGGGAACAAATAAGTGTCTCAAAGGGATAGTTAGATCATCAGGAATAACTAGGTGTTGTGTCCACTATAAAGCTAATAAACGTGCATTTCCAAATTCGGTACATCCTTAGAGATAACGTCATAACATAGAACATACGCTCTAGTATGAGACGCCAACAGGTGCGCGAAGCGGGCTGTTAAACCAAGCAGTATTCCCAGTCTCAGATTTTCCCGGGATCTTCGGTGAATGTTCGTTGCTTAGATGGGCCGTTTACCGTTCGTTAAGTGCTATAGGATACAGCGGCTGTCGATTAACTGAACGCCGCTATTACTCCTTTGAAGCCCCGGGCGATATGGTGGAGCCAACTCTGACGACTTTTAAAAAAGTCCTAGCTCCTGATTGAGGCCAAGTACATTTCAGTCAGTTTCACGACGAGTCCGTCCACTAAAGCCGTTTTGCTAGCACGTGACAACTGGGAGACCGCTCGTCAGGCGGTAGTTATGCAAGTTTTGCCTGAACGTGACTTGTGCACATGATCGCATCGGAACAGGAGTGTGATGGAGCAAAATTATCTGGTCTGGCGTGGGGGAGTGTGCAGGTGCTTCATCTCCGTTTAATTCACGCAGTTATTCCACAACATCTACGATTATCCCCAGTTCTCCATACATCCGGGGGTCCCGCGGCGTGCGCTGAATTTTCTACTACTTTGGAACTCTTGAGAAGAATCGGTCTGAGTTTCCAACCCTGCGACCACAAAAATTCTTTACTGTCTCCATCTAGATAAAGAGTTATAATGAAAGAGCCAGCGATTCCTCCTGGTGAGAACGTCTCACCCGCAATCCATTAAAGTGCAAGTAGATCATATACTGATTGCCCGAACATATACGCATGGGTAGTATTATCGACGCCCACGTGCGCTGATGCGTTTAGTGCCCAAACATTTCTTCCGAACCCGAAATCAGGTTGTCTAGGGACGAGTGCATAGGTCAACGAATATAGTGGTATAGTATTCGTTCTAAGTCCGGGAGGTTGTGGCTGCCTCAGAATGGCGAAGACTACGTAATTTTACGGTCTCGATTTGAGGTGATAGAACTCACCAAGGCTAAATCAGCTCGCGTATTAGGCCCACGATCTCTTTCACCGAGTATAAGAAGAGACTTTACGTGTTCTCGCTGCGATCATGGCTACAGGCGCCTCTCGCTACTGCTAAAATTATGGGCCTATCCCCCGACATAGAGACTGATTCGATAAAGTCTGCGGGTGGGTGGATGTACCCGACTGGCCATAACCTGAAGGGCATCTTACAAGCGTTGCTCTAGGGAAGCGTGGCAGTTTCAAATGGGAATCGATGCGGTCGTGAATGCCTTGGTCTACGGGCTCATAAAATTTAGTTAGGGGAGTGACAGGCGAGTAAAGTATTTGATACCTGCGGCGCCGCTATTACTCGCATCTAGCCGTGCACATCCCGCGATCTTCGAAAGTTCCGATCAAAAAAGAAAACAGTTCCGCCATGGAGGGAGTTCGTCTGGTGGCATCCCCTTGGCACCACACTAGTATCGTTGCCAAGTATCGCCTAGGTAGTTTGACGAATTGAAAACACCCATACCATGCTCTACATGGGAATGCCGCCGGATGGGACCGAGGCAACCAGTACAATGCCTAAACACACTCATTCCCTGCGTTGCTCGACTTGCCTGACACGCAATCGACGCCCAGCCATTAGACCAATAGTTATCTAAATGTAATAGGTTAGTGGCGAAGCTTGGTCCCTCGACTTAGCTAAGCATCTAATATCACTACTTTGGAACAATATTGTTATGGGGGTGCCGATGAGACCCTGCCTGTTTTAAAGTCGTATTTAGACAATATCTTACACGTGCAAGAGATTCCGTTAATACCCCTTTTTCAGCCCGTCCCGGCGGATCCTAGGCCATATGCATCGTTACAATATAGCTGCAACCAGTAACGGCAAGCGGCACTGGAAGAGAAAAGAGATGGATGAGCTCCACGAGGAGTAGCACCTCCGCCTCTGTCTTGTCTCTAGATAATAGTTAGAAATTGCTAGCAGATGTCAACTCCAACGTGGGATGCCCGACGTGCTATAGACCTATTGTAACTACGGCACCCCCCGCAGGGATGGCCTCGGACGTCTGGCTGGAGTGTCTTTACATCGAATCATGCCCAGCTTGCCGTTGAAACGAGCGTTATAAATAACACCTTCGAACGGTCGCGTGTCCATGATACTACGACCGATCGGTTAACAATTTGGGTCAGTGAAATCTAAGGCATACCTATCGCTACAGGTATTCATGGTTCCACATGAATCTTATTGTGGATGACCTACGCTGAAACTGGTGATAACAGAGACCGGGCTCGTAAATGGACAGATTGTCGCAGTTAAGTGGAAACCTGGCCTGCTGCAGTCTAGGCTGCGGGTGGGCGTCATGTGATTCTTGTTCTCTCAGTGTGTCCAATACTAAACAATTGTAAGTATGACGGCTTTTTAGTTCGTGTCTTCCTGTGTAGGATCAGAACCCTTAGATCAGTTAGGCAGCACGGAACATTACAATCCTACAACTTGAGACGTGCTAGGAAGTAATGAGGTCAGCCTTCTAGTAGGACGGTTTGGCTAAAACATACCCTATATACGCCCTATTTCGTCGCTTAGTAGGGGAAGGCTGCCCGCTGGACTCGGTGCTCACATCTGCTCGTGGGGGAGGCCTCTGGGGGATGAAAACCGATTTAGATACGCTAATTATATGTTTGCGCGGCGTTCGGCCGATAGGCACAACGCACCGTGTTATCCTATGAAACTTAAGGAACTATGTTCGGCACTAGAAGATAATCCCCTGTGCTCCGGACCGCCGTAACTAGTGATTCTATAACACACATCTTAGGTCCGCTCCTCCAATGTATACTCACGTAGGAATAAGTATCTCCCTCTTACATCGAATAGGGAATAGCACTCTCATATTAACTAACGTGCAACTACGCGGCTCACGGTGGACCCGTGTACACCGCGGAGTTTGCATGAACGCAACTAGAGAGCCTTCACGGACATTTGCATTTTGTATCGGCTGGATCGAGACGCAAGCACCGGGGATGGCCATGGGTCTCAGTGGACGCTAACTCTGTTCACCGAGGGTCTGCGGACTGGAGATACTTATGCCGGCTTGCATTTTGATCCGCTAAACCCAAAACACTAAACCATACATCCTTTACGAAGACCAGAGAAGTACTTACTCGTTCAAATGCGGGTTGTATTAGACCGACCTCAACCGAACCGCACTAATCAGCGGGGGCGGAATGGTCGCCGTAATCTGTGCCCTGCGCGGGACTCTCCAGATATCAATCTTGGACGCTATCCTGGCCAAAACGTCGATCGCGATTAAGGTGTACTTTTGCTAGCTTAGTTATGCACATGCGCTCAGACGCAGCCCATAGAGCCAGAGAGGGAGTTAACTCGATGGCTGTACGCTTCCAACAGCCCTCCGCACCCACCCGATATAGTAGAACTAGATATAACCTAGCCCACCCCTGAACTTAGTATAATTCTTTTTAAAATAGGCAAGCAAATCCAACCGCGCCAAGAAATTATCAAGACGGTCTCAACTTTTATCAGACCTCGCAAAACCATCGATGGGTAAGACAGAAGCTCAAGGCAGAAACCCTTATCAAGATTTAGTGAAGACAGAACGTACGGGACGCGATGCGTTCCTCCTCCTGCTGTCCCGGTAAGCCTATGTATTCAACAGTGCTCGGAAATCAAGCATTCCCGATACATGGCGTCCCGGGTAGATTGCAAGTGTCGTAGAGCGCTCTTATCAGGATCGCGCAATCGCACTTATATGGCAAGCTATGGTCAAAAAAACAACAATCTTCAGCAGGAACCTCGTGTCGGATAGTTGGCCTTGACATCCACGCCACTAAATTATGTGGAATCTACCTTGTGCACGGGCGAAAAAAGTAGGGTAAAAGCTGGCCGCTCGTCAAGATTAACAACTAGCGTGGCCACCAACGAGCCGAGAGGTTAAGCACCCCGAAGAATGAACTCCAGGGCTACGTATTTGACATGACGCCAACTTGCACGGTCATGAGACTTCGTCAGCCAAGTATATGAGAGGATGTGGATAACTGCATCGGGATAGGCTTTCCGAACTTGCACGGTCTGCTTAGAGGACGGCCTTGCTTGTGAATGCCTTGCAAGGGTTAGAGCATCCGATCTTCCCGCCGACCTGCAAACCAAGCCCGCACACTGCAAGCACTACATCCGCTCGGGAAATCCAGTTGGCTGTAAACCAAAGCTAAACCTGCTAGGAACAGTGGATGCTACACAGAGTCCTCCTAGTTATCGGTTACGGCTGATATGAGGACCCTAAAGGTTCTTCCTCAATACTCATTCGTATACCAGCGATAATCTATAAATACAAGCTATAACTGCTAGCGTATCTCAGGATGATAATATTATCAACCATGGGTTGCCGTGGACAGACGACTCTGAAGAGGCCAGCACCAACTGAGTCTGTCTACAGGCCCGGGTTTCACGAAGTCAGAATGCGCATAACCGAGGTCACAATCTGAGCTCGGCGGTTTCTTCTAGTTGAATTCCCTAAGAACCCTCGGTTTCCACTCCCATCTTATATGCAGTGTGGCGGATTAAACTCCACTGTCGCTCTACAGGACATGCGTTATTAAGAAGGATAGAACTACAAGTGGGTTTATTGTAGATTTGTAAGCGTGTTTAATTCGTCAGCGTCCATTTAAAGTCATTTACAGCAGCGTTCCGTAGCGTAGGGTATACTGTCGTGTGCTGCACACTATGATCCGACCTCCAAAACTTGAAAGCCGTTGGTTTAATCGAAGAGACTGGATCGTCAAAAGAATCGGTTCTTCGCGAGGACGAATTGGGGATCAACCGTAAAGGACATGGCTCGGTAACTGTAACACAGAAGCAAAGGGCACAGACGCGCGCTATGGCTGGCGGAGACAGGGATGATTGGGGATACGTAGGGCACACACATATTTTTAATATTACAGGGAGACGGTCCTTCGCCCGGGCAGGGATCATTATGGAAGCAGTATAAATATATTAGAAGTTCAGACACGAAGCTACTTTGACTCGCAGGGAGTACCTTCCACCTTCTGCACACCCCTTATATACAAGGAGCTTTTACAATTCTTGGCCCATACACCGTCTAAACTCATACGATCACACACTGCCTACCATTAATAGGGCTCGATATTAGCTGGGACCGTCGCCAACAGGTAAGCTAATTAGTAGGTTACGAAAACATAAGACCTTCTGGGGGATGTCGTTCCAACCAACGACGCGCGACTACGCAGGATCTTAAAGACTTGGGCCACCTGCTTTCGCAAGCGAATTTTTCTCCCACAACGCGCCCTAGAATGTCGGGTCTCGCTGGCTTTCCGACGATAGAAGGGTACACCATTGATAGCTTGACTCCCGCTTGCAAACAACCGGCAAGCTTACTAGAAAAAAGCCACCACCGCTCAGATCGATATTGGGAACGGTTGACCTACGTGGAATGGGGAGATCCATGCCCCCCTGTCTGCTGAGGTTTCCTCATGCTGAGATGACGACAGTGCTCTCTTACTTACCGCATAGACACCCTGCTTCATTCGCATACTACCTCCAAAGGACTGGACGCCGACGCAGATGAAAACTAGGGTGTTAACCGCCTGACCGTTGACGTGGGTCTATCTGGTAAAGAATGCTGGATCCATTGGCGTCCCCCCCGACCCAAGTACAGGATATTTGCTCCAGAGCTGGGTCATGAGTCAGAACTTTTGCAGCTGTAAGTTGGCAGCACACAACTTAACTTTACCGCATTCATGGCAGAACTCGACTTCCGGACGTATGTTAAGCGTGCCCCAGTGTACCCCTTGTTGACAGCGCGGCTTGGGCGGCCTCCGTTCTGAACCAGCTACAATAATATCTATAGCGAGTCAGCATCATCATACTTAATAAGCTAAACGCTTAGATGTCCAGGACGAATCAAGTTACGAACCGCACGGCACAAAATAAACTGATTATCATCTAACTATGCTCCTTGTCAAATGTCTTGGTGTGCCCCATCGTCGTACATAGACAGCTCTCACTCCGCGGTGAAACCCATGTAATGGCATTAAACTCACTGCAAACTGTCATGGCCGTGGGCCATGCCTCCCCGAGTTTGGTGGGAGCGTCGCTGAGCTAGACTAATATATACGCCTGGTTGGCCTTTAGGTACGGTATCTGCTATAACATAATCAAAACGAACTCCTTCTTGAGAGGTTTGACGATAGACGGACGCGATAAAGCTCCGAGGCAAGCCTAAGAATAATGTCAATCCGTGGAAGAATATATCTGAGTGCGGCAAGCGGACACGGTCACGCCTATGATCGAGAGTAGCGTTATAGGGTCTCGGTCTAAATACTTGTGAGCGCGGGGAGCCGATCCAAGTTCCCTATAGCGTTTTAAGCAGGAATCCTGTAACCAAAATATAAAACATTGGCGTGTCCTTGTCTCAATCTGTTCGAGCCATCGCCTGGGGGATGGGCAGTGGAGCGCGAGTTACGGCTGCCATATTCCGTTTACGCCTATGCCAGACAACTAGCTAACGGATCTGACAAAGGTTCTACACCCTTCCCGTTAGTCTTAAACGCGGACCCCGCGAGCATCTTCTGTTGTCCTGAGCTAAAGACTGGTGGGGTCCGTTCCGGAGTGAGAGGGACAGTGGCCTTGGCGCAATACGGAAAGGAAACAAGAGTTGAGCTGACGATGGTGGATCACATGACCCCGGACACTTGTGTTAAATAACACCACTCAGATGTACGCGTGGAGGGGCAGCCTAAGAAGCTCGAATCTTTAACGATTTCTACGACGCGCTTAGGATGCTCTTTCCTGGCTTCGGCTCAAACCTGGCGTGTAGGCACCCGTCACCTCCATTCGATCATAAACTAACAGGCGATTTGATATATCTCTGTATATTTGGAGATATGAGGGTGCCACTGTAGCAGCCCCAGAGTGTCAAAACAGCGACCTCTAGAGTGTTGGGGCTCTCAAATCTCAGCTCCTTGTGTTGAGGTCTAGCTCATCTAAGTTTTTGGCCGTTTGTCCTAAGCTGAGAGTACCAACTTAATTGGACTGGCAAAGGAGCCGGCACCTACTTTAGTCTCGACTCTCTGCCCACTCTGCCGCTCGGAATCTCGTAGTGTGTCAATAAGGGCGAAAGCGTACGCGCCGCAAAAGCAAGCTTTTCTTAATATAGCAAATGCTCCGATGACTGCCTCGCTGCTGATTTTGGTGCACTACTGTTGGAGCCCTCAGTGCACAATTTCGTGCGATTTCATAAGAGACCATGGTCAGTGATCGTACGGGAAGAAGAAAGCGTGCATACATTTCGCGGTTCTTTTCACCACCCATTCATTATTTTTTTGGTCATTATTATTTGGAACCGTCTTTTGGTTTTCACGATGTGGTGTGTATAACTTTTGCGCGATTTTCACTCCAGAGTTTGGTGCGAGGGAACATGCAGCAAGAGGGGTTGTGTGATGTTGCTGTCGAGACGTACCTCAAGTTGTACACTTGAGAGAACGCACGCTCGAGCTGTTGTCATACGCGGCTTCAGGTCGCTGGATTAATACTCCTTGACCTCGTCCTCCTTCTGCAGCATCACGTCGGGAGAGGAGCCACAACGTAACGCATGACAGACCGGTGATTAGGGACACTCCATATCCCGGCGAGCCGTTATGCGACTGAACCCGACAGGAGCACTCGGGTTCCCGTTCATAAAATCGTCCGCGTGAAGCGTCGATACCATGGGTTTTACGACACCGATAACGTGTTACAGACTTCATTTATAGTTTATTCGTACCGAGGGTGCTGGTGGACGGGTAATACCAGCACACCTGTATGATAAATTTTACGCTAATAACAGCATGTCACAAGTATTCGGCTTTTTTATGCGCTGATACAGTGCGTTAGCAGCAACCCTAGGATCCACTCCTCGCGAAATACGCGTAAGGTTCCAATTTGAAGGTTGTCGAGCGAAGCGTGTAGGTAGCCTCTCTCCCAGCGCCAGGCCACTCATTAGTGTACTTTCGAAACATGTAATAGGTTTAATTTGATCCACGTGCAGCCAATTACGATGTGGTCCGTGAAGCGTTTTCGACTGGCCGGCTTTGCACTGCGACGGCACGAACACGTCTACCACTGCATATCGAGGTTGCCGTTGGGCCACTATGCCCCGTGGCGGCACATGTGCGAACTATGAGTCTAGTCGCCTGCGGCGTTCGAGATGAGGCATCTTCCTTTGGGGGAGATGATTCCCGGCTTTGGAACCAAAGAATTTAAACAACCATGATTGGGAGAGCCTAGGTTTAGTCAGTGAATATTTACGATGGCGCGAAAGCCCCGTTTGCCCTTGCACGACAATACAGCTGAAGGAGGCCGTTCTGGAGGGGCTTCAATATGACACTCCCAGCAGGCTTTGCACGGGCAAAAGCGCATACCAAATTGAATCCTTATATCGTGTTCAAACTTTGACGGATCAGTCGACCAGAGGGAGGGTGCGTGGTTTGGTTCTCGAAACCCACATTATCAAGCGCTAGTGATACCTTTTATATGACCGACCGAACGTTTCCGGAATGTGTAGTTAACGCACCTGGGGAGGCGTCGTTACCTCGGAGAGGGTAAAAGAGTGCCGTCTTCGACTTCCAGAGGTTACCTCTTACCCCTCACACTGGTTCGGGAAGCTGGGTTGCCGCTACGATTACGCTGTGTACAGCCGCCGCGCACCAGCGAATGATGTCCCCTTAGCTGTCGAAGATGTAATAAACATTTACATGCGCCACGGCTAAGATTACCGATCCCAGCGGGCGACCCAAGAAGACAAGGAATCACAAGCGTAAGACCTATTTGGGCGACTACAGCTTTACATTGAGGCTTGCACACGAGAATGCCGTGCTATAGCTTGGAACTTGAAGACATAGCCTATCGTCCGGGATATAATGATTACCGTTGGACTTGTCGGCTAATAACGTGCCGACCCTAGAAAGCGACCTCTCGTGACTAACCCCACAGCATTCAGAGGGACATCGATAAATAGCCTCTCCTGAAGCGGTGCATGCGAACGTATTTAAGTACTAAATAAATCGTGCACGACGTACACATAGATTGAGAACTTATGATGCGATAGCCCCAAGCAATCGACTATAGCCCATTGGCTGATTGCCCTCCCCAAAGGGCGTGTAAATTAATTAGGGCTAGTCCCCGGTGCGCTGCCAGAGGCATAATGTTCAGAGAGAATAACAAGTGCGCTGCGACGGAAGCACCGATAATCGTTGGCCGGGGTAAGGGGGCGACCATAGATATGGATACGTTATCGTAGGATAGTCCCTGAAGGTGTATCACCCGCCCTAGAACGGGAAATACATTAGAGTCGGTAATTTAGGGTTCCTTACGTAGATATAAAGCTCCCTGCCCTGCAATCGTCTCATCCTTCGCTAACGGCCCCGGAAGTTTGCTGGAGGACCGATTTCGAACTCGACACTATCCACAGGGGATAGCTACTTAGGCCAATATTATCTCCGAATGCACAGCTCTTGAGAACACGCTACGCCCTAACCCTACCGTCAATGTTAGGGGAATGTGTAGGGTTGTTCACACTTACCATCTACCAAACAAAGGATAAGGTAGTAATGTCGGGTGGCCCGAAGAGGCTGAGTGTAAGTTGCGACGAGGTGTAATAATACACAAGTGCAGAGGGGAATTCCCACTGTGAGTATTGCTTTCCATCCCGGCCAAGAATGCACTGCCGTTTTTAGAGTACTGGCTCATGGCTAGACGACACACTAATCCCGTGCGGGCGATACAGGACCGACGGCTCAGACCCACTAAGCAGATGTAATTTTTTAATAGAGGTGGGCTACCATGCTGAGGAGACTGGTGGAACGTGTGCCGGCCTGCCAGCGGTATATACTGTTTTGTCCTTGCGGCTGTAGACCATACCCTGAAGTAGGGAAGACCGTAACGAAGTGCCTACCACTCACTCTAGACCCACATGAATATACGTGTCGGCGACTGGGAGAGGTGCATTAGTTAAATTTGCTGAATGGCAGCAATGACGGGGGCGGTTAGTGGCAGTCACCGGTATGTCGACCCCTGTCTGCCTCTCATATGCCTCGCATTAGAAGGAACGTCTTGTGTCCACAGGTTCATCTCACACTTGTTGACACTCGTACGTCTCCCGTCGACTCGCCTGGGAGTGCCGTTCTTGATCTCGGTTAAGTGGCTAAGAGGATCGTATCTTTTGTACACATATATCGGCGGATTTGCTAGCTAGTCCACAGGGAAGCCACAATTCCGAGGCGGTCCGGGGCATCGATGCCGACTTTCTGTGGAATACTCTGTAGGATCGCCTAGAGAACGGATTTATATGTAATACAATATTACCTGCATGCGGCTGGAATATCCCGGGCAGATAAGAGAATAGCCTAGTTGGTCTAAGAAGTAATCCACACCATCAAGAAGCAGGAAGCGGTTCAAGACGTATACTAACAGATTATACAGCACCTCAGGAATATCGTCTAGTGAAACGTCTGGATGTGGAGCATGTGTTCCATCTTTGCGACGAAGAGCTGGTGTCTGAGTATTCTACGGATGATCAGTACCTCCCCTAAGTTAAAACGACTGTGTAAACCTACTTAAGCTTCACGGATGACAGACGTCACCAGATGTAGCGGATAACGGGTAGTATCGTGACAGTGGCCGGAGTACTGTATCAATTAGTCACCGGAACAGCCGCACTTGCTTTTGAGTCCAAATACAGACTACCCCGATTGCTAAACACTTCCTCTGAAGATCCAAAGAAGCGGCTCCAGATGTTTTGCAATGGCGTATGCTATCCACTATCCAATTCCCCCAGTGAAAATGATAGTTGAGGCAGTTTCCATACAACGGCTGCTCACCTGGGCAAGGCAGATGGAGGTGGTGGCGGCAGGGCAATGAATCGTGGGCGTGAGGTGAGTATCACCTCTCCATTGCTCGCCTCCGTCACGATGTTGGCAAGGGTGTTCTCCAGGACTAACTCCAACAGGTTACGCAACTCCGGCAATCTATAGTACATCACCAAAAGTCCAGACACATACCCACCCAAAGAATACACAAGGGGCAAGGCTGCAATGCATATGCTAAAGTGTCAAACTGTTCAGACAATTGTAGGGCAGCACTAATCTCTATTTCCACTGCCATTCAAATCCCAATACTGTATTTTTTATTGAAAGGACAATAAGTGCCACCACCCTACTGAACTAGATATAGCATGTGGATCATAAGGATATTATGTTCACTGTACCCCCTAAAATTTGCACAAATCAAAATATCTATTCATCTACCTTCCAACTACAGTTTTGCCTTAGGTCAGTGAGGATGTGCTTACAATAGATATGTGGTGAGTAGTGTGTTGTAGCAGTTTTTCATGCTCTACTATGGTCAAGGTAGCCGAGGTTTAATCCCTGTTTACACACAACAACAGTTATGGCCTGGGCCCCTCGATGATGACTTGGCCTTAGCATTAATATATATTTTGGGTCTTTCAGTAAAGTCATGTAGATAGGTTAAAAGAAAAAAAAAAACTACGACATTTCGATCACAACACAAGGTCGTGTTCAGGAAAAGGGGGGTTAGCTTCAAAGGCAAACTGTTTGTAAGGGTTTGAAATGGCATAGCCCAAATGTCAGCAGCCAATGATAATCAAAGGGCTGCCAGGTTGATTGTTGGAAAACCAACCACCGTCGGGTTGGCTGCCCACCACTTACATTATCATTGGCTGCTGACATTTGGGATATGCCCATTTCAAACCCTTATAAACAGTTTGCCTTGGAAGCTAACCCCCTTTTCCCGAAGACCACCGCTAGTGTTGCGATCGAAACGTCGTAGTTTTTTGGATATTTTTTGTTATTTTCTTTGAACCTATCTATGTGACTTTACCAAAAGACCCAAGAATATGAATTCCTGCAGTCACGAAAGCTTTAAGACAAGATTTAGCATTAACATATTATGCAATTTGTCATTTGGGTGACAAAGAAGTTGACAAGGTGTTGGCCACACCTTAATAGCTTTCCACTAACAGCACTGGCTCCTGCAGTATAAAGATAAATGGGGTCAACCTTACCTCACCCTGCTGGTCTCAATCAAATGGGGTCAGCAGAGTGAGGTTATGTTAGTTTAAAATATCCATTATGCTGAGGAGAGCAACGCTGAGGGTAAGGCAAATGGCAAACATGCCTAGTTTAAACACTGGATTGTTTCTAGACTTGAAGCTTTCGTGACTGCAAGGAATCATATTCTTAGGTGTTTTCGGTAAAGTCACGTAGGTAAAACATCAAAATTAATAAAAATAATAAAATAAAGATCACGACGTTTCGGAGGCAACACAAGTCTCCGTCATCAGGTGGGACAGTCACAGCCAGATCAGCTGCAACGTCGTGATCTTTATTTTATTTTATTATTTTTATTAATTTTGATGTTTTACCTACGTCACTGGATTGTTATACAGAACAGCCCTCTGGAAATTGTGAGGACCTGAAAAAATAGGATTTCGTAATGCCCAAGTGCTTGCAAAACAAACTATCCAAATAGCAGTCACATGGAAAACCTAATAATGTTACAATTACTATTAAAGCGACCTCAACTGTAAAATGCATAACGCTATCTCTTGTGATACTGAATTGGTTTCGAAATGCAAGCTACTGGTTGAAGAGTTTATACAGAGGGGAAGTATCTCCTCACCTTTTTAGTTGATCCTTCCACAAGACCTCCTTCTCATACGGCTGCTGCAGTGTAATCTTCTCCCTACTTACAGATACATTGCTCTCCATTTCATATTTGTTCCAGTTGTTGCCATTCTGTAAACATCAGCAATACACACACTCACCCTCTGAATTTGTGGGAGGCACAAGAGTATGCATGCCCCTTAGACCTATAAAATGCCTTAACTAAACTAAATTAAGTTTGAACAAATGTTTATATATATTAAAAAACATTACAAATCAACATTTTTTGAGATACACCACTGTTTTATAATATGTACTTATTTGATCACAATCATTTATAAACAGACTATGCACTCTTAATGACACTAAGTTATATTGCATAGTTATGTTGAGTATTGAAAATAGTTGTAAACTAGCACAAAGTCACGTTTGCCATTTAAAACATGAATCGGGAAAACTGGTGATGTTGCAATTCTTAACGACCGGTGCAGATGCTGTCAGCTCAGGGTTAGCGCTGGAAGGACAGATCTCAGTCGCATCCATCCCGCTTATGTTTTCTTCACTGGAGACGTCTGTGTGTTCCTGAGCAATCCGCTGTTGTGTCTCATCCCTGATGCTGAACTGTCTGTAGAATGACACTGGCTCCTTCTCCAGATGTGCCAGAGCCTGGTGGAAGCTCTTATCATCCATCAAGCTTCTGTGGTAAACCCAGTGGCAGACAAGCAACCAGTTAGGAACACGTACATCTCAGTGGATTCTATTTAAAATGGTTTAATCCCAAAGATATTATAGTCGTGCTATTAGCAGGATGCCATGATACAAAGACAGTTTTATGATTAGACTTACCATGTAATTTCAGGGATTACTTTTAATATTTCCTGTAACCTAAGGTATATTTACAATTGTGTACAGTACTCTATTGTGTGAACGTGAATTTGTAAACATGAGTTTTTGCTGTACACTAAAAACATTTTCTCTGGCCCTTACTTGAGCAGGTTGGACAGCACAAGAGGCAGAAGCTCTCTCTGCTCATCTGTAAGGGGGCTGAAGGCACGCATGTCATCGTTTATGTGGCATTTCGCTCCATCCTTCATGTGACAACCCTTGTCTTTGGCTGCAGGATGGCGCAAGCAACCACCACTGTCAGAAATCCTGACAAAAAAATCAACACCGGACAGAGATAAAAAGGAAACGCATGTGCTGGTCACTTCTCATGTGCTTCAAAGTTAAGCAGATACCATTTTGCCTGCATTTAACATTTCCAGATTTTCATATAGGAATGTAGTTCATATTAAACTCATCCACATACCCATGAAAAACACAGGAATAAATCAATTGTGATTAAAAAAATAGTACCATTTATATTATTTTCGTAACTTTTCAAACCCCAACAATTCAATACATTCCCACTAATAAGGGTTGAGATTGAAACCTCTTTTGTTTCCTTTGTATTTATTGCCTCATATTTCTGTCTCATTTGTACTCTCCATCTTACGTGTATTGTCCCTGTGATTTGTACTGTCTGTCTCGATTGTTGTTTTCATCTCATTTGTACCATTTATAATATTGTAATCTAGTTAGTAATGAACAGATGGAATTTTTAGGGGTGTAATGATGCATCGATTCATTGATTGATACTGATTGTTACACTTATGATAAACACAATCATAGTGCATGTGAGAATAGAGTATTTTGATTCCTATGTGGTTATTGTAATGGGTTTCTGTTAACCCTTGCATTTACGAGATGATACAGTATTCATTACAATGTTTTAAAAATAATCAATTGTGTTGATCACATCACAACCCTAAATTGTGACAATTCATCGCACACAAATAAAAACAAATTCCGGCGATTGATTTGTTACAGGAATATCAATTACACATAGTTTGTACAATTTCCTGTTGATATCAAATTGAGAGAACCTACCTCGATATGTGTACAGCAGGCATGAGCTGTGAGAATTGTGCTTCGAAGGATTGGATCGAGTGGGTCCGGATCGACACACCCAGGTGTAAAAGCTGAGGCCTGGGAAGCTCTGGCTGGGTAATTTCCTCTCGCTCCTTCCGATAGCTTCTCCTCTGACGCCGCTGGCTCCTGGTGCCCGAGTTCTCCCCGTTCTCCTCTGCACCAATTGGAGGCAGTGCCTGCAAGGGGAGATTAAGCACAGCCAAAGCAGTCATTCAAGGACACTTTCCGCAACATAGAACACTATACCTCGGAGTATTCAAACTAATGGTTTAGCAACTGTGTGTGTGGATGTCGCCGTTCAGTCTTTCATAATCACTTTGTGTTGGTATGTTATACAGTAATGTCAGTTAATTATCCATAAAATCCTCACAGTCTTGAAACTTTTTTAATGAGGATGTTATATTGAGATGTTTGGGCAATGCCATTAATTAGTGTTAACAAATTGAGATAAATTGGTGCTATAACACAACATGTAGTTTCCGTACAAACCTTGTACTTGTTCAGATGCTTACTGGAGCCACTCAACACTGGTGATTGATGGTTTGCCAACTTCTCTGGAGCCTGTGAACAACATTTAAATAAACGTGTGATGCACTGCACTAGACTATATATGTATTTACACTAGACTATATATGTATTTCATATCAATCTCACTATAGGCTGGATATTCAAGTGGTTATTAGGTTTCCAATTGAGCTATTATGCACCAATGGTTGAATATCCATTGCTGTCACCCAGTATAGAAATGTATTTCAAAAGAAAATAGGTTAGAAAGTGGACGTAAACATCCTGACAACCAACTACATATACAAAGGTATATAACGTCTGTTATTTGGCCAAGTCTATAGGCCGAATAACAGATTGTGACCGAACACAAGTGGAGCATGATGCAGTTCTTCAGGAACTGCTGATGGGTTTTTTCAAAATGCATAATGGCTGTGTGATCTTTGTACCCAGTTTTGCGTGTTGCTTGAAAGTCGGTATCTCGTTGGTGTGCTCCACTCATAAGAGTGCATCCATTCCCGCGTTGCCAAGTATGACCATTTCCCTTATCAATCACTGTTCACATTTTCTGTTTACGATGCTAAACCATGAGGTGTGACCATTTATATTAACTCTCAAGGTCATTTATGAATATATTTTCCTCGTAATGTGTTACAATGATGTCACCTGGGAGGCTGTGGATGTTGGAGCAGCCGGTGGAAGGAGGTCGTGCTCAGTAATGGTAAACTCGACCTCCTGCCGCTTATACTCAGCGTCCATCTTAGCCTGTTGTGATGTAAATGCCTGGAACTCCATCATGTCAATTACCTGATCCCACAAAACACACATTTAGCCTCGCACACTGTAGAAGCAAGTGCTGGTAGTGGGTACTTATTAAGGTCAACATGCATATAAGGCTGAATTGCTTCTATATATGTTGACATGCTGCTGGAGGTATATTTAAGTGCTTATCCCACAATCAGAATGTTGCGAGTTCTCAACGGTTCTATGGTCAACTCATGCAATCATCTTTCAGAAATTATAAAATAAGTACCACTTTGTAAGAAGTAAACAGCCCTATCCCATAGAGTGAATGGCTCCTGTCATGGCCTCCATTGGAGATGAGAGCTATTGATCCAATTCCCATATTGGCAATGCTCTATTCCTTTATGTCTGAATCATCAAGGCAATGAGCTTTGTCTATTTCACAAACAATTCTACCTTGCCCTTGTTTACTTTGTAAGCCACTGTGAGAAGAAACCAAAGTGTACAATTAGGGCACGACCGTACCTCGCATACAAGGTCGAGATCATATAAAATAGGTTGACCAAGGGCTCTGAGAGTGAGCTTGCAGAGCACACTTCCTCCTGGGTGCAGCGTACCTTCCTTGGGCTCTAAGTTCAGCACCTGTTGAGAGACAGACATACCACGCTTGTTGACATGCACATAGGCACTCACCCTCTCGTGCCGTCCTATTTTCAGAGCGTTGGTGGCATGCAGCATCCTCCTTCCACATCTCTCGAAAATGAATTACCCATCCTGTTCATGTTTTTTTTTAAACAGCATTTTGATTATTCTTAGGACAATTAAATACATAATAAATGGCAAATGTATACATTTTCAATGATTGTTTATTTGTTTAGTACAATATGCATATCTAACCATGTGTGGGTAGAGCACTTGGCTCACAATCAGAAGGTTGAGTTTACAACCTGGGTGGGGATTGACTCAGTACATTATCCCTTGATGACAGTACCAATTTAGTGAAATTTAATAGGTGTCCTGTAGAAAAATGATCAATGTCATTAGAATGTGGACTTTCCACCAATAGCTGTGGACCATCAACAGAGATGAGCACCACTCAATATTTGAATACTCGGACACTAATCTAACTTTCACTTGATAATACCAGGCTGGTGTTCTGGCACAGCGAACAAAGTATACTATTTCTAAATTATTTCTTAAGTAAGAAATAATTATGAACAAGATTAAAAGTTGACCGAGCTTAAATGTTCTCATTATGTGATGAATATCATCCTTTTCTTCAGTGTACCGAAATTAAGTATTCAGCGATAATCTGCAGAAAATTATAACAAAACATTTATGTCCTGATGTGTACCTATAATCACTCGAGAAGTACTGTATACGATTATTATTTATTGTATTTGATTTTAATTTCCTTGTCAAACTTAACATGACTGTACAGTCGTATTAACTTAATATGTACAATAATGTCATCAAACTCAGGTCGTTGGGTTCATAGTGCAATGTGATAATGACCTGCTCCACCCAAAAACAAACATATAATTATGATAAGTAATATGAATGTCTACTTGTTGCTTTGGGTTGTCCCTCTCACGAACTATCCTGCCAAAGTACATGTGCCAATCTGTCTGGGTGACCATATATATGCCTCACCTCAGTGTCCACGTGTGAAGGATGACGCCAGATGAAGAACACTGCCCTATCCTTGGATGTATTGCTCAGGAATAAAATTCGGGTGGACTTGCTGTACACGGGCAGTTCCCCAAAGCTAAGCTGCTCCACAGACAGGTGTGACAGCTGCACGAGACACAGGTATAATGCACAAAGCGGCACTGTGATGTCACTCAGTGTAATTACATCACACATGTATGTAGTCTATGGACAAATGACTTGCTGTATTGGGCTATGATGTGTTCAGGAACGCAAGCAATCTCAAAATTCAAGTGCGATTAATATTGTGATGTATTAACACAATACCTATCGCGACCAAATATATTGTTCCAATACTAGGTGGGTATCAATCAAGAAGAAATTAAATAGGTTTTGTATGTTGCCAGAAAGTCAAATGACTAAAACACATCACAACTCCCATAACACCACAATGTCTGACACATACAATTGTCATGGTTTTATTTTCATTATAGTTTCATATTAATAGTCTATTAAAAAGCAAGTAGACGGATATACGTGATTACTGCCCACATACACTTGTGAAATATAATAATTTATTTCACAATTTACATGTATAAAGCACTCTTAGACAATCGTTCTCAGGGCGCATATATAATAAACCAAATTATGAAATAGTACACAGATCACCAGACTAAGACACATTTAGGATTTGTAGAATTAAATATTATTGCCTATGGCTCATACATACTGAGGAATTCATATTTTTATGATAAAATGTTGAAGCTCAACACTTATAAAGCCAGCATGAAAAGTGACAACCATAGAAATAAACCGAGTTAGAAATGTCATGGAAGATGGGGCCACCTACATCGGTGGAAAATGACAGAGAATTCACGTTACAACTGTGAACACCAAAGACAAACTATGGACCACATGTCCGACACTGCCCTCTTAGACCATTCAAGGGCAATGGCACAAACATCACCAACACTTCCCGGCAGCCGTCAAATGGCTAAATAATCTCTACATTAACATATTACCACTGGTGATCACACTGGTTAACCATATGAAATAACGTCAAACCTGTACTATCCTCTGAATTGAATATGAAGTCAATTTTAGAGGACTCCTACTCAAACTAGCTGTTCTATACCGTGTAGCATTCATCTCCTTTTGTGGTCCTAAACTAATGGAGGACATTCCTAATTGCTATGGTGGAGGCATAGCTCTTAAAGGGACAACTGTTGAATTTGCACAAAGTGGTACGGAGCCGTCCATAAATGACGTCACGCGATTTTGGACGATTTTTGACCCCCCCCCCTCGTCACACGGCGTCACAAAAAATCAGACCCCCCTCCTCAAATATGACGTCACAAAGCTCTGCCCCCCCCCCAAAACCATATTTACATTTTGAAAATAAAATATGCTTCAAATCGCTTTAAACTATTGTCATTGTAGTGCGTATTTAATGTGGTGCTGCACTCTGATGTTGTAGGAGTGTTGTTATAACAATTAGTGTTGTTATCACAATTCTATATTTATTTAAAAGTTGCACATTTTGATGTGACGTCACATTTCTCAACCCCCCCCTTGTCACACATCGTCACAAATGTCTGACCCCCCCCCGCCCAGGTGCGTGGCGTCATTTATGGACGGCTCATACTCACTTATTGGCCCCGATGGGACGATCGTCTAATTTGATCCCTCAATGGATTTTCAACTTGCAACCTTCCAATTGTGAGTTCACAAATCTGATCGGAATGCTACTTGGCCAAGTTACATTTACATTTAAGTTTATAGGAAATTTCCAACTTAAACGCTGTTCCAATGTATTGATACTTCTAAGAGTAGTAGGATAAATGTTTCATGGCAGCCTCCACAACATGCATTTCATGTGCTAGTCCTGAAAGTATTCAGTTTCATCACATTAAATAGATGAAATGAACAAAATATCAATGGATAGTGTATTTTCAAATGATGCTTTCAATGAGCAATTACAAAAAGGGATTACTAGGCATACGGCCAACAAGAGTTGCATTCACCACCCATGACAGATTGCTACATGGAATGGATTGCTAAGCATACAAATAAAAGCAAAAATCAATAACTACTTTAACACGACTGAAAGGAAACCTTTTGTCTTACTGCAAGCTATTTAATGGTACTGTTGAATTATAAATGGGTTAAATTACAAAGTAACTGGAAGATGTGGAGCACATTCATTGTATAAAGTATGCACCGTGTCTGACAGCACGAATAAACGGCTGTTATTTACTGAGCCGTACCATATTTCAATGTACCATGTTGTACTACAGCATTTGTCACTACATTTTAGAGAAATACATATTATAATATGAATACAGCAAGTACCATACTGATAATAATGATTGCTGTACATTGTTCAAATCTTTGCAGTGTTTAGAGCTAGTTCTATTTTCACCATGTAAGATTATAAAGCTTGCAAGCCTCACTATGGTCATCTTTATATAGCAAGTTTTATAACTGGGGTTCTAAACCCCTTAACCAATATCAAAATAATTTCAAACTTCAGCGCTAGTTATAGCCAGACCAGTAGTGGGAGTAAAAAGGTGTTGGCTTACAGATGCAGTCTTTTTGGAGCCCTTAGGCTGAATTTATCACAAAATAATAGCGACAAACTCCAGGTTTGGTACTTCTGTACTATGCCCTATCATGCCACAATCTTGGGGGCAATTTCATCCTCTGCTGAGCCGTAATCTGCCGTGCTTCTCTACACTCTCCGCTGCTGTGCTGGCCATTGTACGGACCTGTAAGGGTAAGTGTGGGAAGGGTGCAGCAGATGGTAGCAGCTGGGTCAACGAGTTCACCCAGTTTAGGTGAGTGTTGTCCGTCTGCTCCTCGTCAAATCCCACACCGCGGAATGTGACCAGTGACGACTCTCCATGCAGGACGTGTATTGGCACGTCCACCTGCATGATGGGGCAGGCGCATCACAATCAGGACCGAGCGAGAGCGTATGACCTCTACTCTAAATAATATAGAAAACTTTGGTGTAATTGCTCTTACACTATTTGTAATTAATTTGATTTGCAAGTTTTGTTGATTATCATATTCCGATTGTGACATTTATAAAATGTAATCAAGAGAGGAAATGTCTTGTAATCACAGCAAGCAGTGCATCACCTTGTGTCAGAAACCACCACCATAAAATGAATTAACATAACTGCTTCAGTAGATATCTTACTTGAACAGGCTTCTTTAGCCACATTGCCATAAAACCTATGATCTTTAAGTAAAAATAGGCTAATTAATGACATAGCTGATAAAGTTGGAAGCTGTTTTTAAGGCATGCAATGCTGTTGGGCACCAGGAAAAGGGGGAGGTAAGGGATAAGGTGCAATTGGAATAGCATGCAGTGGTCAATAACCAAGAGGAAAACCTTCAGCCAGATGGTGGGGCACTTTTAAGAGCAGACCTTGGAGGTCTGGTGTTAACAGCATCAGTTGCAAATATACGGCAGATGGCAGCGTTACGTATGTGCATGGTGTTATAGGCACTGGCTGTTATTGCTTCTTAAACATTGAACTTCTTTCATTCTTAAATGATACCAGGGAAATTCCTGTAAATATGTTGATTCTCCTATGGGTAATTCTCATGTTAAAATCTTCATTCACTCGAAATTGTTTAAAACGACGCTAACATGTCTCGAATATAAATCTCTGAGATTATGGAACTGTTGGAATAGCAAGCGTTTTCTAAGTGGATTTGCTAAAAGATCATTGAAACATTATATACATTTATTGGAATAGAATTCCACAAATTTTCATCACAAAATCATCGGGGTTTCTATTAATAATTCCTACATTGTCATTCTATTAATGTAAATGTATATTTCTGCATTTCCTTCGTCCAAATAATCCACATGAATTTCACGGGTCATTCTGGACTACCATTCCTTGTAATCACGGCTAAATATGACATTTGGCAGTTTCCCCAAAAATACTCACTGTTACACTCATGAAATTCGAAACGTTATTCAACTCCAATAATCAGATTAAGATTCTGTGTGAGAGATGATGGGAATTACCCAGCACGACTTCTGAATGTTTTCTGTCATGGCAGCAAGTTACAACACAGCAGTGAAGGGTGTGAGCAGCACCACAGTTAAGATCACCGTGTATGTTTTGGCCTCTAAGGGACAGAAGAGCCAGAGGGTGTGTGCCGTTTCCCCAGGCGCGATGTTCCCCTCGGGGTGAGACACTCCAGAACGCTGTGCGAGTAGCTCTCGTCACAGACCACTCGCAGGGAGTCCTGCTGCACCAAGAAGCTCACGGGCATCGCTCCACCATTGTACAGGTCAAACACCTGGCGTACACACACACACACAAAGACAAATATCCCCGTATAGCCTTAAAAAACCGTTGGGAAAAGTGCTGTTACGGCAAGCGCTGTTAGCACTTGTCCCAACATTGCCGATGTTTACACAATGCACCAAGTACTCATTTTAAGCTTAGTCCACCTAGGGAAGGCCCAGGACCGGTACAGATACTCGTCACTGGTGTTGGCCATGAGCGGGAATCAAACTCGAGTCGCCGGGTTCGTCGCGCAGCACGCTAACCGCTACGCTACCGCTCCGCACATAAACGACACACACACATACATACAAAAACAAGTGATACAAGCAGAATGGCAACTTCGCCTCTCCAGCAAGTGTTCGGACATTGCATGTGACTAGCGACATGTATTGTCCAAAACTTCTGGAGGCTCCTAGAAGGGGAAAATCTGCCATATGGGGTTTCGCACGAGATGCCATAGACACCTATCCCCTCGGGGCCTCAAGCTTTGGTTTTCTTGCCATGGTTCCTTGATAATTCAATTCAAGGCGGAGCGGTTAAATCACTGGCCACTTGCATTAGTCCAGTGCCCCGAATTACCACTATTTACCCGGGAAAGTCACAATGATTCCAAAAGCTCGTTTTCAGGAGGGTCCTGCATTAGCATGTTTGGCCAACACCAATGTGTTTTTCACGATGGGAGGAAACCAGATAACCCAGAGAAAACCCATGCCAAAGAGGGGGAGAACATATAAACACCACACAAAAGATGCCTCAGTAAAGAATCTGACACTGGTCCTTTTTGCTGTGAGGCACATATAGTGAGTTCCATAAACACGCTCCCTCATGTAACTAGAGCTTACCTGTATGGGTGGGGTTTGGCATCTCAAAGCCACAGGCAGTAATGTATGCTGGTGGGATGGGTAATGGATGTAGTGTAGATCAGAAGGAACTGTCACTCCCACCAGGTTGAGCTGCAGTACACACAGTATCAAATTAAATATCGTTCGGAATACATTTACATTTCCCATTGAATTACATTGTACAAATACACTATTTGCCGAATAATGCATCACGGAATCTCAATAAAGGTGTTCGTGTGGGTCCTGAATTGCAATGTTTGGTTAATTTCTTAATGAATCTCTAATATCTAGTGGGAATAATCTGGAGCACCCAGAGAAACTCCATGCATAATGCATGTGACAAAATAAAAATACTCAACAATCCATACAAATAGTCAACAATCAATTTGATTATCTCTGTGAGCTACAAAGCTTGCCTCAATAGCAGTGGATTACAGTTGTGCACTATAACACCTGGCACACTACTATAAATATAACCAGAGCACATGATCAAGCCACATTTACATTCCTTACAGCTAGATAACTCATTTTCAAGTTTCAAATTTTTTTCAAGGTCCATTCAAAATACAGTTGTATTATCATTTGTATTGTTTCATAACAAAGTAAAAATAGGTGGATTTAATTTCAGATATAAATAACGATTTTATATCCTCACTTATAAGCTAGCTTAGTCATGTAGAAAATGTCAAGGTTGTCACTACATTAAAACGTAATCACTATGCATATACCATAGCCAGGAATACTTTTTTTTTAAGTGTGGATATACCATACTACATGTTTGTGTTTGGTAGTAACATTTAAATTAATATATAATGACTTAAAGCTTTTGTGACTGCAGAAATTAATACTCTTTGGTTCTTTCGGTAAAGTCACGTAGATAGTAAAATTCTAAAAAAAATCACGACGTTTCGATCGCAACACAAGCAATCGTCTTCGGGTGAAAAAATACGGCAGGTGAACTGCTGAAACATTTACATGCAAAAAACAGATTGATATGCTAATCTCTAGCAGTACAATGGCCGCCTCTTCAGCACCGTAGTCGTGAGCTATGTCAGGCTCTCCGATCTGACATTTACATGCAAATTCCATCTCTAGCCCCGCCCACTTACCCTTGGGTTGCACCATCTCAAACCGATATAACCTCCTGTTGCAGCAGCTCTTCCGCTATATATCTCCTGCCTCAGCAGTATATTTCTCCTGCCTCAGCAGTTTGCCTACTGTATTTTTTCACCTGAAGACAATCACTTGTGTTGCGATCGAAACGTCGTGATTTTTTATTATTTTTTACATTATTTTTCTATCTACGTGGCTTTACCGAAAGAACCAAAGAGTATTAATATATGTCTATACAAGTTTAGAGTTATACATTAATTCACCGTAAGTTACTTTTCACAAATATAAGCATATGACAAAAACACAAAGAAGCATAATGTGGTAGAGCGCAGAAAAAAACAGGTGAGACCACAATAACAATTGAGTTGAATTAATACTTACAGGTATGCTCCTGCCATGAGTGACCCTGAACACCACCATCAGCCAGTCTGATGCTGGAAACTCATGCCTAAATAATTGCACATTAAAGAGGAAGCAGATAGCTCTTTAATTAAAATCAAAAATGGAGTCAACATATCGGTGAAATCATAGTTATCTCAGAAGCTCTTACTCAAGGAATAGTGAAGTCAAAGTCAAATATCAAGCAGCTGAAATGAGCATCAGGCAGCCCTTATCTCTGTTTACCCAAAGTCAGTGGTGTAAATTCCACTTCCCCCTCGTAGGGACCAGTCTGCCTATAGAACAATTACCATTGACTCCAAAACATCCTTTCAATGCCAAAGGGGGCAACGGAATAAGTCGACCCCAGAATGGAATTTGAGCACATGACAGTCCAATTGTGTGTGGAAAGAGTGTTGGAGGCAGTTACCCTCCAACAACAACGGAGGGCAGAGAAGTGATGCTCACAACAACGAGTAGGAGAGCTGGGCGGCTAAAATGCAGCAAGTTTTCACAGTAGCGGGCACAGCTGGTGCATCTTACAGTCATCTAAGTCAGTCAACCCATGGCACCTCGGTCTGTTTCGTGACCTGTCAGCGAGCCTTCGACACTTCACGTGGCCTCAAAATGCACCTGGCCTGGCACGGGTGCCGTAGTGATGTCACCACCACTTCGTGACGAATGGCAGGTATTGGTATTATTGGAAAGAGTCTTCTAACTGCAGCTGCACACCACCAGCGAATGACGGTTTTGCTCAAAAATTGTATTAGTTGAGAAATGCTGCCCTCTGGTGCTAGTGTGTGCACATACGTGCATGTGCATTGGCATACAAGTGAGAATGAGCAGGCGTTGTGAAAAAATATTAAATATTGTTTATGATTGACCAAGCAAGCAATGCACTGAACCAAAGGTCCTGCCAATACATGCTTGGTTGAAGGTCATGAAGTGGTGGCTGGTGGGTAAATATATTAGGTGTGGCATGGAAATCCGCTTTTGTACTGTCGGCTTTGGTAGGGGTGCATTTGCTCTTGGCTGGCATTGCTCCTCCGGACATCAGAAGAATGGTAGTTAGTCATGCAGAACGTCATGCCAGACCATGGACACCTACGTTTACATAGCTTTTGTCAATAGAGAACACGTGGCTCCAACTCTAGAACGCATGACTGCAAGCAACGTCAGCAGTTTCTTATATCAGCAGCTACCACCAGGATAAGAATAACCACGGGCAATCTAGGGATGCCTGAACCACCTACGCGCCGGTGTTGGCAGCTTCAAAATAAACCTAAAAAATGTAGGTCTATTGAGACCAGGCCTAGAACACGAACTGCATCCGTGGTGAAGATAAGATGATGCCTCAACTGTTCCAGTGTCATTTGTTACAGGAGCCATCCACAGCTGACGAGTTCAGGACTGTGACTGACCGTGCAAAGGCCTGTGCCCAAAAATGTGTCGTCAATTGTCTATGTTGGTATGATGGACAGAAAATTATGAGTAGTCGCTTAATACAAGCACTTGCTCCTATGGTCTAAAATATAAACACGAGATCTTTGTGCATGTGTGAGGCATGTGGCAAAAGAGTAGTTACGTGCCTGTAGGTAACTGTGACAATTTGCTTAGCCCCTGGCTGGAGTTGGCCTCCTCGAGGGAACACAGTGAATGTCTGGTCTCTCTGGAGACGTGCAATGCGGAGTTCACGGGCATCCAAGTCCATGTGCTCTGCCCACACCTCCAATTCCAGGGAATTCTCATTAGGGAACACCACCGCCCTGCCAGGACACAGAGGCAATAAGAGTCAATCCACACTGGGAGGCTTATTATTCCAGACTATTGCTCTGACATAAACAGCATTATTTTTAAATGACTGTATAAGTTCTGCAGTGTTTATTGCTGAAATGTTTGCATGCTTCACCTATACCTTACTGAGCTGAATATAAATTATTCGCATAGTTTTGTTCCTTTAAGTAACGCATCCTTTAATGATTTTTACATTTAAAATATAGGTTTCCATAGCCGATACTATGATTCCTATTTTCTGGTGGGTTAGGCCACGTCCTGGTTTTATGCATATACTCAAACAAGCATTGGGCAGTTCTCATATAGAATGGTGGTCCTGAGCCTAGAGAATAAACTTTATATTCTTATATCTGGGCATAGTCTTCCATGGGAAATGACTGATGACTTCATACAAAGTTTCATAAACCCTGAAGCGATAATGGACTGAGTCAACCCTTGCCCAGGATTTAAACTCACAACCTCCAAATGGAGAGTTAATACTCAATAACCTACCACACCATCACTTGGCCAAGTGGAATTTACAATATACTGCACTGTAATTAGTTAATACATTTCCACATAAGCAATAAACACCTCACCTATATGTATTCAACTGTCACTGCTTATATAACTAATACCTTGCTAGATAAACAATGTTTATTTAAAGGTGATTAACATCTATTTTATAACACTCAGACAAGCTGTGAAACTGCAATGGCGTAGAGCGAAATTTACGTTTACATACAATTCCTGATCATCTCATCCCACGACTAAATCTGTCCACCTAATATCCCTTCCCTATTTAACATCGTCTTATGATAGAATTGTTTTAAGAATTTGTATAAACCCATACATATCGTATCGTGTTGTAGGCAATGAACACCTTAGCTGAGTCAGGTAAATTGTGAGCACTGACCAGTGAGCCTCCACCAGACCAGGGTTTTGCAGGAGCAAGTGTATGACAGAGGGCTCCGCACCAGCCGAGGCTGATCCCAGGTCAAACTGCAGTGGAGGAGGGGTGCGGCAGGGCAGGACAACACGCGGCCTGCACACACATGTAACACGGTGCACACACATGTTAATGCCTGCTCCACAAGTAGACATTTTTCTACATGGTATTCCGCACAACAATGTGATAAAAGTTGTTGTCGGTCAGAACTTGTCAATGGATATATCAGTCATGACTATGATATATCATGTTTGATGTCCTCCTCATGGAGTGACATCACGAGCGATGTGACATTACCTTGTCGTAACTTGATGTTCATTTAGGCTTGCTCAAATATTTCAGACGATTATTAGCATGATTAAATGGCTGGAAAAGGAATCAAGGTTAATTTTGCAATGTAATCAGTGCCAATGTATAAAGAGAAGACACCACCTCCCGCTGTCAGGTGCATCCTCGTAGGGTGGCTCCAGGTCCAGGTAAAAGTTGAGTTGCCACAAGTTCATCATGGTCCATAGTTGCATCTTGCTAAGGCCGGCTGCACTGCCTGAGCCACGCACGTTCAGTACTGAGAGAGTCGGGCGGGCGCCTTCGGCTGTCACACGGCACAGCTCTCTCACACCCAACGCCAAGCCAGCTGGGCAGTGAGAGCACACACATCACATACAGCTTTCTATTAGAATTGAAACAACCTATTTGACACATGCCACTATATTTGGACCACTTAACCCACAACATGAAATTCATAGGTTCAAATTCTGATCAGGGGTGGACCAAGCTCACCATCATCACATGGCTCCAATGGTGAACCACCATAAGAATGTGGAACTGGCTTGTGGCCACAAATAGATGCATACTGTTCATGCTCATTTCATTATGTAGACACATTGGAGTTTTTTTAAAATACATTTTAATAATGGCATGGGCCGATGCCATGTTAAGCACCCAAGTCATATCCTGTATTCCATAAAATATTATTTTCTACTTGAGTACATTACTATATCAGACCATTGGAAAGGCTGCTCATATTGTGATTGTGAAGTCAGTGATCCAAATTACACATTCTTATGCAGGGGGCCAGTCTTTCCACGGGACAATCTCTATTGACCATCCAAAAAGTGATATTTATATTGACCCTAGAAGGATGCTGAGCCAGTCACCAACCGGAATTTTAACTGGCATACAATTGATACAAACACACAAATACATGTGCATGCTTGCCTGCATGTGTGTGTGTGTACATGTGTTACCATGCTGGTGACCAACTGATAGCTAACGGTCCAGTGGTAACGTCCGCTGCAAGTAGGCCTTGCCATAGCCTGCACTTGCTTCGAACAGCGAGCTGGAATGATGCTTTCATATTCATTTAGCTCCAATGCTGCAAAACAAACAAAATACCAGGTGATTAACTCGGATTGGTGGCTCTTACCTCCACTTTAAATAAATCACGCATTTCAGATGATACTGTGTCAAGTGTGACAGTAAGTGTGTCAAGTGTGACAGTAAGCCGGCATTTCGGAAGTGTGCTTGGGGGGCCATGTAGACATCATTGTGTGTGTGTGAAACACCGCACTTGTAGAGTTATGAGGTGGACAGTAAATGGCAGAACAAGTCGATTGCTGCTCTATCTGTATGGATATTGATTTGTTGTCCCCTTGTATGCATGTTTTCTCCAAGGACCATCTCTAAACCTTTATAAACAGTTTGCCTTTAAAGGTTAACCCCCCTTTTCCTGATGACGGCCACTTGTGTTGCGATCGAAACGTCGTGGTTTTGTTTTTATTCTTATTTTTATTACTGAAAGAACCAGAATAAGTTTACATTATAGACTGCCAGTGCGCTCACTCAGGTTAAGAACCATTGCTACAGTCTGCATTATAGACTGCCAGTACACTCACCAAACGTAATAACCAGGCTACAGTCTACATTAGTGTTTTTGTTTTTATTATTTTATTTTCATTATTTTTATTTTCATTCATTTTATTATTTATTATTTTTATATCTACGTGACTTTACCGAAAGAACCAAAGAATATAGACAAAAAGCTCATGTAGGACCTTACTGAAGAACAGTCGAGACTAAATATGGTATTCTTAGGTAGGCCTTGGGTGTGGATAATATCCTTTACTGGTCATGAGTCAGTGGTAAAAAAAATATTTCACATTCGTATGGCAGGACCAGCCTATTCATAGGACCATTATTTTAACAAAGTAGTGCTAATATTAATGACATCGGAGGGGTAATGGTATTTTAACTCATGATCTTCCAATTGTGTCGGCAACTGTTCCACTGCAACACTTGCCATTTAAGTACTGTATGTTAATGTTAGAAAACATTTCAAATGTTGCATTCACTGTTAATTCTTACTTATTAACATGCCTTACCGGTGGTCTGTGTCATCATAACCTTGTCAGGACCACATGCCTGCAGCTCGTGCTGCTCCACGCTCAGGGTGAAACTGAGGTCACAGTTGCTATCATTTACCAGCGTCAGGTGCCCAAGGCAGCCGTGCCAACCACTACCACACCGAGGTTCACGTCACTCTCCATAGCCTAGAGAAGACATCACAACACTGTACTGAAGTCTCAATTAATATCAAAGTGTCTCTTTGTTTAAATGTTCATTTCCATTGATAGCCCAAATCCAGTGGAGATTTGTTTCTATATATTTAAATAGGTCAGTGTTTCTATTAATCACTGTTGACTCTCCACAAAATTGTAGTAATTTTATCGACCACAGGGAAATGATAGGCTGAATTGACCCCTTACTGAAACTTCAGCTAAGAAGCTGATCTGGAGCTGGGTGCTTTCACACAGCCCCACCCAGCTGTAAATGTGTATGGAGAACAAAATACTGGCATGGGGTCTCCCTGCTCAAAGGAGCATGCCAGTGGTGTAAATTCCAATTCCAATGACAGACGCCACTGTCTCTATTATTGACCTAATAGCAAGAGGAACTCAATGTTTCGACTCCTGAGGAATGAAAAAGGGCTGAGTTGGCCTTTAACTGGGATTTGAACTCTGACTGCTACAGCACCGCGTGGGTGGATATGTACAAGGCAAATGGGCGTCAAGTTGGTATTCTCACCCTGATGTTGCCAATGGCTCCCTCGCCAATGACACGCAAGGATAGGCGGGTTTTGCTGCTGGACGTTTCCTCCTTGTCTCCCTGCTGATGGCTCTGCACTGGGTCTAGCTGCCCCCAGTGCTGACTTGATGCCAGCCATACAAGGAGACTAGGCTTCAAAACATACTTTTTGTCCTCCAGTGGGGAAAAACTCCACACCTGCGACTGCAGAAGTATGTCCAGAAAAAAATATAATATAAAAGTAGTCACATCGTTTTCTAGTCCTCTTCTGATGAAATAAACATATCTGATCACGAGTCAAAATTAAAACGTCTCCTTGCTCAATGGAAACAGCGGCGGTTTTCATCTTCTTCATCTGTGGTAGAAATTCCACATTCCCACAAAGGGTTCCAAGATATTCATAGGATGGCCACTGTTGACTTTTCACAAAGTGGTATTTATTGTATCGACTCAGCTGAAGACTTGGCACTCATATATAACAGAAAAATAAAGGTGACTTTTGGTTCATTGGCCTTCCTGCTTTATAGAAGGGACGTTGGTTAAATGTTGACCAACACTATATATTCCTGAAATAACAATGATGTAAATGTAATGCAGTGCATTGCATTTACATAATTGTAAATACATATTTCCACGGTTTGAGACTTATTCAACAGGTGCCTGCATTCAGATGTTTGGTCAATTCCACTTTAAGAAATGTTATTATTACGTGGGGGAAAATAGAGTACCTGGAGCAAACCCATGCTTTGAGGGATAACACAATTTTTTGTTCATATCACAGCCCAGCAGGATTGGGAGTTTAACACATCTACATGCTCCACAAACCCTTGTGTTTAAAGTACTAGATTACAGGTGTGCAACACACCCAGCTATACAAGTCATTCAAACGAACCAGATGGCTCATATGTACAGGAAACACACACATCACTCACCACACTCTCGTTAGGCTGAATGATGCCGTGTGCAGGTGAGACACTCAATGTGCCACTCCCTGTAACGTTCCACTGAAAGCACAGGGGCAGCTGGCAGCAGTTGTCAATGGTATGCGAGCACTGTGACATGGTCCCTATACATGTAGGCTTAAAAAACAGCCTCCCATTGCCTTGAAGCCGCACCTGTGGCCGGTCCACCAGCCACGACACCTCCATATTCTGAAATGATGACAAATATACATGTGCTCATGAGTTGTCAGTCTGAAAGAATGATACAACCCAAAAACAAATAGCTCTTATCCTGTCGGTCCACGCTTAGGTTGTGTATCCATGAGGGTCTAACATGAGCTTTATGCTTTGTTTATAAGAAAAAAACCCCATCTCAATTACATTCAGACAGCCTGTCACAGGGTCCTATTGACATTATTTTAACGATAAATTAAAATGTATGGCAGTAAAGTCACAGTGATGTCACTATTATGGTGTAATGGAGCATAATGACCACTCTAAGTTCAACAATGCAACTTATTTGTTATTTAGTTGCTCATACTAATGTTTTTGTCCATATTGCTCTATTTAAAATGAGCTACAATACTGGAAAAAGTTAAATTACATTTAGGGCTGCGTCTCAAAAAGAACAATATGTAAAATCACATTGAAACAGTTACAAACACAACAGCACTTTTATTGGCTGGATAATTTGACATGAGGTTCACAGATTCAGGGTGACAATTTGTCTGTAAAATATATATATATATTTTTTTATATATATTTATGTATGCGGGTTTGGAGATGTGTTAAAATAAGGACTAGCTTGGGTGATAATGTTTTAGGTAATTAAGAAACACAAAGCACTATCGTCACACACGTTGGGATGGGGCAGGGTACTTTGGAGAGCCGGGAGGGTGAGGGGAGTAAAAGCGCCGTGGCTCACCTTTGTATATTGACCACAGTAATTGAGAAGAATAGGCAACACTTGGCAATATAGTCCCGGAGCACTGGAGGAGGCCCGGAGCAAAACCACCTGCTTTCCTCCAGGGGGCACCAACCCCTGACTGGGTCTCACCACCAGTCCCACCCCCTCAGGTTCTTTGGATCCAATGGCACCCTGAAGTCGCTCCTGAGCTCTGCTTTCCCCTTTTCCCTGGGCCAGACTGGGCTGCCCCAGGGTTGAGGTGCCAGGGTTTGGTTTCCCACTGGCTGGGCAGGCACCCACTGGTAGGCTGAAGAAGATTGGCGTGTCCCCCGTGTTTGTAAGCAGAGCAGTGGTGTGGGTACTTTTTCCTGCCGTCACTGCTGGGAATTCCTTTCAACAAAAAAACAGGTTAAGGGTTTGTGTAGGACTGGCAGTGGTGGTGTATTACGTTATGAAATCAAGAGTGATCAAAACAGTCATTGTCATGTAATGAAAAAATGTAATGTATAGTCACACAGTCCAATACAAACTATGGACATGGAATAATTCCTTCTTCCCGCTGCGATGTGATGCATTTCAGTAAACAAGCCTCACATGCTTAATTATTCTTTAAGTACGTTAAGCATGCTAAAGAACTAATATGTAATGTTTTAATAATGTATACTTCATTTTTTATGTGCTGTATGTACATACTTGAATAATAACAAGTTGTAATATTACATATGTATATATTAAGCAAACATGATAGGGTAAGCATTGTGCAGAAATAACTGTATCCTACTGATGATGATATAACCAAATGTCATGGACCTTTACTCTACAGATTGCTCTTGATTTAACCTATGCAGCACACTGCATACACCACTCCCATATAGCTGTCACACAAAGCAGCATCGTGAAGATTAAGAAGTGATGTAACATGCATCGTGTTGTATGCAGTCATTGCTGCATCAAGCTGCATGGTATAACAAGGTCTTTACATGTATCATGAGCATAAGGACGTATTTTAATGTATGAATTGATGCCTACGAAAGATGCAAAAATCCACACCAAGGTGAGAGAAATCTTGCAAAACTTGAAGTGTGCATGGCTGCAGTTGTTCTTACTACATGGGCACTGGACAAGTTGCAGGTGGGCGGGAAGGGCTGCTGTCCTGGCTGAAACGTGTGTGTGCTCACAGCCAGGGTCAGGCACCAGGGTAGGCACATTGTAGGCTCCTCCACCAGGCGAAAGTCTTTCATGCTCTGAAACAACATTGGGCCTCCACTGAGTGCAAGGTCTCCTTAAGCATTGAGTAAGAATAACGTAGATATAGGAGCCCCAGGGATGAACAAGGTTTAGGCATGAATATACAAAAACATTATAATTTATAGTGATCACTTCACGTATTCCTACAAAGCCAATCGACTAGCGCAGTTGGCTACGTATGGTGCGAAAGAAGTGAAATATACATACAGGAATAAATAATCTAGACAATGGATATTGAGAAACAATATGGTGAATTTAGGAATGCAAATTACTTGATTATCTGGCCATAAGTCTAACAAACATTTAGCTTGGCTAGAGTCGAAAAATCGTGCTCTAGTGCAACACAATTCAAAATTTATGAGTTTGGCAAAAATTTCGCATCACGGCACCAACCTTGTAGAAAGCGCAGGCTTCCAGCTCAGCATAGTGCAGCGTGTTCCTGCGTCGAGGGCGGAATGTGACTCTGAGCGCTATCGTCTTGAGGGGTGGCACTTCACATTCAGCTGGCTCCACGTGGAACTCCCCACCAGCTGAGGCTGTCCACACCACGCAGACAGTGCCGTGCGTGTGGTTTCGCAGGGACAGGGCAAGAGCCGCAGCCTTCTCGCCATCACGCACAAAAGCGCTGAAGTCCAACATGCTAGCACTGAGGCTAACATGAGTGGGAGGAAGTGCCTCGTCCAGCACAATTCGAATCGTCCATCAACTCGGTGATCAAAAACAGCATTGCTGGGTGCGACTGTAGTTGGATCCTGCTTCTCCACCTCTTCCTGCAGTAAATAAACAGTGATAATGTGTCACGACTATAATGCTTAAGAAATTTTTTCCACTTTCCTGCAGATATGTTACGCGTTTTTTTTCCATATTGCTCAATTTATCAAGTACCCTTCAACACCTATGTTAAAATCACAGCACTAGAATAGGTTCGAGAATATTGAGATTGTCTAGATAGGGTCGCATAGGTCATCATATTGACAAGAAACCAATGAAACAATCAACACAACTGAAGAGTTATGGTGTGGAATTTTTGAATAAAAAAACTGGATTCGTGTGTAATTTTAAAGGTACAAAATAGGTTGTAATATGAGCCCTGAATAATGTATGCCAACATACCTAGCCATACTCTGACACATTACCGATAAATAAGATGCAATAAATGTAATGAAACAATGATGTGGGAGACAGATTTTCCACAGGAAAGCCACATCAGAAACTCCCCTTACTTCCCATAACTTAAACATAAGATATGCCTAGACTGCCATGTTTTACATAAATACTGTAAATGCAGACCTTTCCAGCCAAAGTTGGGGCCCAGGGCTGTTGGTCAGGGATGAAAAAGAGATCAAAAACAAGACAATAGGTAGGCCCCATAAGGGGAGCCTATCGACTGATGCCTGCAATACATACTGCCTGTGCTGTCTTCACTTAGAGAAACCTCAGAGCCTCCAAAGCAGTGTAGCTACCAGGAACCCTGAAAGAGTGGATATCAATAATTAGCACCTGGCAAGGGATAAGCGACCATCAGTGGGGTCCAGGCAGAGCTTCTTGTTGTGCAGCATGGAGAGAAGGGTAGGCGGTGACTGCAGGGTCAGGCCACGCCGTGCATTGGTGTGACACCGCTGTACATGTTCGCGACGCAGAACCGCCGGCGTCGTCTCCACTGTGCTGCCTGCTCCTAACAGCTCCACGTGCACAGGAGCCTGGCCACAAATGGGCACCAAGACAATCACAGTCGACTTCATAATGCCGTGGCGCCAACTTGAGTGGCATTGTGTTCAGAGCGCTCAATGTAAGATCACGAGTTCAAAATCTAGGTTGAATTTGTTAGGCTGTCAGCTCACTGGGATTGATAACGTGTTCACTACTTTGTGGTTAAAAAAACTTTGTTTTCATGTGCTATGAAGAAGGGCCATTGCCCAAAACGTTGCCTATTTTATGTATATTTTTTAAGGCAGTCTTCTTAACAAATGTGTTGTTGTTTTTGTTGATTGTGCAGCATCGTCTAATAATTTTACAAAACAATGTCTGTTTGTCCTTTCAATCAGAATTCCAAGTGTTTCATAGCAGCAGCCAATTCATTCTTAAGGAGTGTTTCTCATGCAATAGGGACTTGGAGAAAACCTACACATATGAGTAGATACATAACCCAAACAATGTAGCCTTGCCTGCAAGAGGAGCACACAGACACACATACCTGATGGTGCACCAGACAGGCCACACGCCGATAGTAGTTGATGGGTTGCTGGGGTGTGAATGTGACACGAAGCTGCACAGTGGCATGAGGTGGCAGCTCGCCACATACTCGCTCCAAGCCAAAAAACACTGCTCTCCGTGTCCAGTGCAAACTGGTAGATGGCAGGCACAGCCGAAGAATTGCGAAGTTCCAGCGTTCGCACGCCCACCTCGCCAACAAGCATGCGGTCGAACACCAGCAGTGTTTCGCTCATTGTAACACTTGGGCCTGAAATGTAGGGCAAAACTAAATTAACAGATGTCCTCCATTCATCTAGGAATGTCTTGCTAATAACATTTGGTCAATTCCTTTTTAAGGAGTGTTTCGCAACGTCGGAGAAGACTGGAGTACCGACAGAAAGTCCATGCATACATAGAAGTAAAACTCCCACAAAATTCAAATTAAGTTTAAGTATGTAAACCCCCAAAAAGCCACCTCTCACCTTGGCAGTTTCCTGTGAGCTTGACAATGCACTTGGCAGGTTGCCAGCCATGACCACGTGAAGGTATTGTGTGGTGCAGCAACCGACCGTGACTGGGTTGAACCGCACGGGCACACGTGCCGAGCCCTGGGGATGACCCATCCCTGCTGAATTCGGCAACCAAACAGGTTTCTCGTTTGTGGGTTCGGAGTGGTAATCTCAACCTGGAATGATGCCTTCACCTTTCAATTGAGGTAAGGATGGAGGGGAGATAATAAGACAGGGGGTGTGGGGAATGTCAGGTTAGAATCTAGTGTATAGTCTATTAATACTGTTTCCATCTGCATGGCACTGTGGTTAGAGTGCTTGACATGTATGGCCTGGCAGAGCCCAAGTCATAATTAATTAATATACCTAAAAGAACCCCATTCCTGTTGCACTGCCACTCTGCTAAATTAGTAGGAGCAGGGCCCCTACGGAACAACTATCAGGCACAATGGTGGTCACATTTGTGGGCTCTTTTCTTTTAGGATGAACAAAAAAAGAGCATGTACAAGCCAGCCTACACGTCCACTTGTATAGGTGGAGGGGGATGGAAGGTCACTCAGAGATGAAGAGAACAACTCTCTGCTCAGCATGGCTGATACCTCAGTTATGACTGTACTGCACTAATTTAAGAGTGAGGCAAAACTTTCACAAGTACATCTCATGTTATATCTTCTACGGCAACACACTTAGTTTATTGTAGGCAAAAGCCACACCAATATAGGCGTCTGTGCTTGCTTATATAGAGTGCAGTTTAAAATGTTTAATTTTCTATGCATAGCATATGCATTTCATTACTCCTATTAACATCTGTCTCAAGATAACCATGCAACTTAAGTTACTGTCACTTACTGAGGAGAGATTCTGGATGTGGAGCCACTTTTCAGAGGTGGCGCCTGCTTCCACATCGCCAAAATTCAGCACTTGTTGTGAGTCATACTGGCGGTGCTGTGGGTCTGTGTCTCCGGCACTAACTACCAGGCGTGGGTATTTAGCTGCATATACACAACACACAGACACACACATGCACAGTTACATATTCACATGAAAACATTTGCATAACGTCCATAAAATTCAAACAAATATAGTGAAACTCAATCTAGTGTTCTTTAGGGGACTGGAAACAAAATGTGGAATCTGGGAATGCTATTACTGACATACATTACTATGTGCTCGGTCAGCGGGCAACTATTAATGCCTATATAACAGTGTATGTGGTGAGAACCACACCTGGCCAACTTTGTCTTGCTCGTGCTGATGTTTTTAAAGCGGCACAGCGATGTATGGAGTCAGAAAATCAGAGACATATAGCATAGAGATGTAGGAAATGAAATATGAAAAACATGGGATCAAAGACATATGGAGTATGAGGGGCAGTGTCAGAGAGGCAGATAGAGGAACTGAGTAGGAGAAACAGGCAGAATGAAATACATTATTGTTATTATGAAAGGAAATAGCATTTCCTGATACAAAAATGTCCTGGATCTAATGTTATTTTTTATGATCTCTTGAAGAAAGTAAATTGAGGTTTGACTGCAACATATAAACGAGCTGAATGGTTGTAGAATTACATACACTGGCCTGAGTATTCAACTTCTAATGATAGCCCTCACCAATAGCCTGTAGCTCCACGACGCTGCTGGATGAGGGGGCCTCTCCATAGTGGCATGTGGCCATGGCGTAGTAGGGCCCAGCCTCGGTGGCATGAACGGAGGCTGTGATACGGAGGGATGCATTGGGAGAAAGCACACCCTGTGCAGGATTCATGGAGAATGGAGGTGGCACCTCCCAGCCAAACGAAGTCTCCAGCTCGCTGGTGGTAGATGACACAGAGTCCACTGCATGTCATTTATGCACGTATTAATAATACTGATAGTGAGTCCAATAAGGCAGATGAGGGAAACACAACCAAGAATATACACACAATAAAATGTGTTCCCCCAACACTTGAATTTTATCCAATGTTACCATTCAATGCAAACTAATAATCTTACATAAATGGTAGTATATTGAAGAAATGTGCTCTCATTATAACCAGAACAAAATAGGAATTTGGTTGATACTAAAATCTCGAAAATGTCATGGCGAGAGGTCAAACTAAAGTTAAAAAAATAATTGGCCCTTCATAAGAGTGCCGAATTACGCCGTACAATACCATAAAGAAGACAATCATGATGCCCATAATAATAAGGGAGATGATGAAGAAGATTGAGGAATGTATGTGCAAGTATAAAATTATTAAAAAGGTATAAATGTTCTCTACAAAGCCATAGAATTGTACCTTCTGTTGTGCATGTCAAAATGGACCTCTTGATTGTGAAAGGTGGCACAGTGGCCAAAGGTCAGGGTTCCAGGCAGGTGGAGCTTGTGTGTAGGCAACGTGGCTCGCAGGACCACACAGAATCTGCCTTCTACTGACTCAAACTCCAACCGCTCTTCATATTCTCTCTGTGCACACACCATGGAGCATATATGCATTGTATCAACGCTATTCATGGCTAATGTGCTTTCATTCAATGGTTCATAGGAAGTCAAGGAGCAAATGTTTCAAGATTACAAAGTTACGAGTTCAAATATCTGTCATGGTTCAACTGGGTAATTTATTCCTCAAGGGTTGATAAAATATCTACCGCTTTGTGATGAGACTATAGTGGGTTGTCAGATGAATATATTGGCCATTGGCATATGCATGTGGAATTCACACCATTGGCTGAGGCCTGCCAACAGAGATGAGTGCCATCTAATGCATGTTTGAGCAGGAAGACACTTAAGACAGTCGAGATGTGGAAAAGAGATAGACACACTTTCAAAGATAGACCCAAATTGCAATTAGTATTTGAAATATGAAAATTATAATTAATCCACGAATATGAATATTGTTGATATAGATATATTTTCAATTACTATGTTTCACGTACTATTTTAATTGTTAATATTTATTCTTGGATTAAATCATGGAAAATCCTCAAATTGCCAGGGGAAGAATTGGTACACCCCTATTAATAGTAGACTGCAGTGGAGGTCAGGTTGGTGGACCACGCAGATAAATGAGCATGAAAAGCCCAACAACAGGATTACGAGATATCCTCTAGATGGCCTGTGAAAACACATTCCTGCGGAGGGAGCTGGTAGGAACGCTCGGTCAATGGCAAGGGTCAATGGCGGCGTGGTGTATTCCGCAAATATGCCCGACTGTGAGGGCGGGCACAAGCCGGCGTGAGTAGGTTAAACGTTGAGTTTTATAAGGGCACCACGGGGTGACCAGTCCCTCCCCACCCAGCCCCTCCCACCCCCCACCCAGCCTCACCCTCCCACCCAGCTCCTCCCCACCCTCCCCACCCAGCCCCTCCCCACCCTCCCCACCCAGCCCTACCCTCCCCACCCAGCCCCTCCCCACCCTCCCCTCCCTCCCCACCCAGCCCCTCCCTGCATGACGGACGAACACAATAATCCCCTGTGGGCTGGTGTAACCAGGAGGTTCCTACCAGTATAAAGGCCCTTAAAAGCTCTCCATTCCTTCTGAGGGTGGCAAAATTCTATTGAATTATTGTATGAGTCTGCAGTATAACATGACTCAGTAAGGTGGAAGCTTCGGAATGTGTAATGGTTTAACATCGGAAGCTTGTCCATTCATATTTGTTCAGCAACACCCCTAGCATTACCTTTTCCAGTGGCCTGAATATGATGGGGAGAGTGTAGCTGGTGCCCGAGTTGAGGATTATGGGCTGCGGGTAGAGTGTGCTGAACACGAGGCTGCTAGGAACCCTGCAATGAGTATAATGAAGAAGACAAGGGGTTGTTTTTCTACACGATGCCCATCACAATGGAATTCAGTTTCTGCACGGAAATAAATAACGTCCCACATTTATTCAAGTTACATTTACTTGTACTATAAGTGAGTTCATAAAGTGTCTGTCTGTGTGCCAGCTTCTTCTCCAAAAATGAGAAGAACTGATGCATTGGATCCCATTCTAACAAAGTTATCTTCGGAACGTTCGTTAACTGAACTTATACAACACAAATTATTGTGTCAAAAAGCATCTCTAAACCTTTATAAATAGCTTGCCCTCAGAGGCTATCCTCCCTGTTCCTGATGACGACCGCTTGTGTTGCGATCGAAACGTCCTGATATTTTATATTCACTTTCTTTTTATTATTTTATTGTAATTTTTCTATCTACGTGACTTTACCGAAAGAACCATAGATTATAATTGTCAAAACATCTTGTTGCACCTATTAAAAGTGGCAATTTTAAGTCAATTAAGTCGTGTGGTGGAGCAGTTATTGAGTTCCACACCTGTAGGTCAGCTTCACTGCCCTTGGCAGCACATTTTTCAGGGAGAGCTTCTTGGTGTTCTCTCGCCCAGGCTGCCAGCCTGTCCAGAGCACTTCTGCCACAGTCTCAATGCCGCAGGCCAGCACCCTTTGCCCATGGTTCTGTGCCTTTCTCCCTGCCTTGCCCACATTTGCCACGGATGTGTGTGCCTTGGGATGCTGAGTGCATCAACATTCAGGAGGTATGGCAGATTTTTTTTGTATGAGTAATGCAGATATTGTGGGGGAGTGATGAATGTGGTTGGGAAAATATAAAGGTGAATGGTGGGGAGAGTGAGGTGGTGGTGTATGACAGGAAGTGTATAGTGACAGTGGGAAAAGGTGGTGGTGATGGTGGTTGGTAGAGAAAAAGCAATGAAGGTGTTTGCGGGTGGGTGATTAAAGTGTAGGTGGTGTTTGGGTGTTGTGATAATATAAGGTGAAGGTGGATAGTAGAAAGAGATTGATAGTGAGGGCAGAGATTTAAAACAAAGCAACTCTCAGTAGGCGATATACATTTAAATTGAATCTATATATATAAAAGTAAAAAAAAAATTGTGTGTGGGTTTGTGGAATTGTTTGTGTGGTGGGGTTTAAGTTAAATAAAAATAGCCGTGTACCACGCCGTAAGCCCCGCCTTGAGCAAGCACTATTCCTTTTTCACATCCATCAACTTAAAATTAGTTTAATTAGCGATTTAGTGCGATTTTTTGTGTGCTTTCACTTTATTTATTTATGACGCGTGCACGGCCATACCAACTCATGCACCTTTGGTGGGGGGGACGGCCAATGCCAAGTCGCACGACTTCAGTGGGAGGGGGACATTTTCTTTCACGTTAAAAATGCTAAAAAAAAGACACTAAACGCTGAGGTTAATTCTTCACTGTGTGATGCCCCCACCCCACCCCGATGCATGCAGTTACTACTATACAGTCGGTACATGCTACCACTATAGGCCGTAGATATTACTGCAGAGCGGTCAGGGAGATCGTGGCTTGGGGGGGGGGTCAGGGGTAGCAGCCCAGCCCCAGCCTGCCAAGGTGCCACGACGGCCGGCTGGACAATCTAGGCGAGGCCGGAGGCTCTGCACGGGACTAAGCCTCACCAAGCCACTCTGTCAGGTGAGTACGTTGTGCTATAGAGTCGATAAATACTGCTATAGAGTCAGCATGTACTATAGTGATAGCAGGTACCACCACAGTCGGTATGCACTGCTGTAATCAATGCAGGTACCACCAGTCAGTACGCACTGCTGTTAGATTTTTAAGAGTATTTTTTTTTTGACCCGGGCAACGCTGGGTACTTTCCGCTCGTCTTTAGTAAATCAAAGCATGCTGAGAACAGTGCCAAGCCTACGGCAGTGAACTGAAATAATGCAATTAAAACCGAACCAGTTCACTTCAAGTCTATACTGCACCAAAACTTAAGATCTTCATCAGGGGTAAATATATATCGAAGATAATGGTTTATATAGTTTATCACGGGCCTATCATGCAAAGTGGACAAGAACAAAGGGAACTACTTTAAGGGTAGGTGAGTTTTCATGCATTTCATTTAACTGATTTATATTATTGAATATGAGGCTGAAGAAACAGATGTCAGTTACAATACCAAGTAACATGAGCAAAGAGAAGAAACCGATCTTTCTTTATTTCTATACGACTATCTTCCTGTCCAAAACCAATGTTATGGTGGCCTTATAATCTCATTGTGTCTTATAACTCACGTTATTATCGCTAATAACATACCCACAAGGACCAACGCGTATTATAAAGCGTCGCAGAATCCATGCATGTTTGTAATCATTAGCCCATGTTAATTTGCAATGTTAATAGTTACATATAGTTCATACTTTTTATGATAAAAAACATTTGAACTGGACATTGTAATAATGATAATTATACAGCTGAGGTAATATTGAAATGTCATACCTTTTCATTTAATTGGTGAGGATGCATTGACGGGGCAGGGGTTGGGCAGGGCTGACAGTGAGCCAGCATCTGAATACAAGACAAAAGGAACAAGGGAAGTCTGCCTTATATGATCTAATAGTCCCACTTTGATGCATGCTGGGATATACTTTGCATACTTATCATCTTGACAGATAATTATAAAGATCTGTCACAGCACTTTTTTGTATTACACATCAAATGACAAGATTGGGCACACTGGCTTGGGCAGGAAACCTCTCATCAATAAAACAAAATAACTTTAAACACAAACGTTATTTATATACATTTCAAAAACTTCCTCATTTTATTGAGGTTGTAATTCGTCGAGGAATAACAATTAAATAGCCTGGTGATTTGATAACTTGTCACAATTAAGTGTACAAGGGGCCGTCCATAAATGACGTCACGCACCTGGGGGGGGGGGTCAGACATGTGTGACGATGTGTGACGAGGGGGGGGGGGGTTGAGAAATGTGGCGTCATATCAAAATGCGTAACTTTAAATAAATATAGACAACACGTTCTACTTAATGAAATAGACTTTTAATAAAATTTTATCCTGCAACATCAGAGTGCAGCGCCACATTAAATACGCACTACAGTGACAATAGTTTAAAGCGATTTGAAGCATGTTTTATTTGGGGGGGGGCAGAGCTTTGTGCCATCATTTCAGGGGGGGGTCTGACTTTTTTAGACGCCGTGTGATGAGGGGGGGGGGGGGAAATCGGCCAAAATCGCGTGACGTCATTTATGGACGGCCCCCAATTCAAATAAAACATTTTCTGTGAATGGAGCAGCCACTAGTGGCTGGGAAGGGGGTACACGATATGCAAAAGGATGATAACCACTGCAATAAATGCACACTCTATTCATACGTCTAGTGTCCGTGTGCTATATTCTCCCGATGAAAACTAAACTATTTAATTTTTTAAACTTCACTTTTTTTTCATCAGGTAAGGCCCATTGAGCAATATAGATTTTTTTTCCAGAAGCATCTTGGCCACAAATGATAGCTCAACGAAGTGGCTTATCGCGTGGACATTTATCGCAACCAAATACCCCAAACGCATGTTTCTAAAGTGGAGGGAAAAACCGGAGGACCTGGTGAAAAATACACGTGACCACGGGGAGAACAAGCAAACTCAAATATACAGGCGAACATTGGCCCAGATAAGAGGAAGAGATACTGAAGCCTCTACAGATTCATTGTATAATTCAAGCTGTTTGTTAAGACGAGTCACAGTGGGAATTCGTGTAAAAAATATTTAACTACTTCATGTAAAAAAGATTTAACTACACATATTTGTACCATCTTCTTTGACAGGTACTATTCTACTTTACCTAGTGTTGACATCCCCAACGTTTAACAGTACTGCTTTCTTGTATTTGGATTGTCAGCCAACACCGGCCGCAACCCCGAGTTGAGGTGCACCAATTGTTCTCTGTTAGCCCCCCCCCCACACCGGTCCATTCCCTGGCTACCACATTCAGATAAGCTCCCCCCCTCCCCCTTAACTTGTATTTAAGAGTTTGTCTCTTGGATTTTTCCTCACTTGATACAGTAAATTTAGCTGTGACGGTCCCACCTGATGACGGAGACTTGTGTTGCCTCCGAAACGTCGTGATTTATAATTTTATTTATATTATTATTTATATTATTTATTTAAATTTTTACCTACGTGACTTTACCGAAAAAACCTAAGAGTATGAATCATTGCAGTCACGAAAGCTTCAAATTCTAGTATTATTTCAGCGTTTGCATAAATGGGAGGTATGTCGTGTCACATTATCACTGCCCATCCTTGTTTTCCCACGAGTTACCACTCCGATAAACGGAGTAAAATGTGTGGTTAGAACCTGACAATTGGATCTGATCATAGCACTCCCCATAGCAAATCAGACAAGCCGATAGGATTATTGCCAAATCAAAGTTGGGACCTCTGTCTGCGGTTGCAAGTCGTGTTCGAACCATGACACCGCAGGGCAGCATTCCAAACATTTACGAATACAGAAAGCATCGATTCTATATCGGTAGCGTCACGCTTGATAATGATGTAAATTGACACTAATATACGAGCCGTAGGCGAATGTTTAACCACAAATAAAAACGTTTAATGCTGCAAGTAAAACAATCAAAATGTAAAGTCAGCGTCTCCCTTCCCCAACGAGCACGTGCGGTTCTGAGGCGGCGGTGGAAATTCCACATTCCTCCGACGGGGCTCGGTCCATCCACAGAAAAAAAACAGTTGATTTTTCGTTGGTTAATTCTTATGTCATCGACCTCGTGGTGATGATTGACGCGACTGATCTCGCAATCCTCCGAAATGCAAGCGTTAAACGTCGTACGGAACAAGGCGTGAAACAATCAATCAACGAACCATCGCGTTCGTGACCAAACGGGGAACTTCACGACGGGCCGCTCGCTCCGTAACTCCCCCGCGTTATCGATACAAAAGAGCGCCAGGCTGTCAAACAAACGTAACGTCTACCGTCAACGTCGACGAGGGTTAAACTTGACAAGCAAACGATACGAAACGCGAATGTCGCTGGTTTACTGGCGGGAGGGTAGCGCGGCACCTTGCGCCGCGAGTTGGAGGCGACTCGGCGGGCCGCGTCGCGCGCTGCCGTGGCAACGGAAAGGCGTGACGTCACGACGCCTTGGCCAATGAGAGCAGTCGCTGCGCCACACACTGCCAGGCATGCGGCGTAATGATGAGCGGCCCTGTGTCCCGCGCGTGACGTCACTCCACATGAGGCCCCCCCGCGTGACGTCACTCCACATGAGGCCCACCCTCCCCCCCGCGTGACGTCACTCCATGAGGCCCCCCCGCGTGACGTCACTCCACATGAGGCCCACCCTCCCCCCGCGTGACGTCACTCCATGAGGCCCCCCCCGCGTGACGTCACTCCACATGAGGCCCACACCCCCCCCCTCATTATTATTCATGAGTGGGTGGATTTTTACAGGGTCGCAGGTCCAGCTGAAATTAATAATACTGGTAGGAACCTCCTAGTTACACCAGCCCACAGGGGATTATTGTGTCCGTCCTTCGTGCATCCAAAAATGGGAGGGGTGGGGGCTGGGTGGAGAGGGGAGGGTGGGAAGGGGCTGGGTGGGGAGGGTGGGGGCTGGGTGGAGAGGGGAGGGTGGGAAGGGGCTGGGTGGGGAGGGTGGGGCTGGGTGGAGAGGGGAGGGTGGGAAGGGGCTGGGTGGGGAGGGTGGGGTAGGTGGAGAGGGAGGGTGGGCTGGGTGGAGAGGGAGGGTGGGGCTGGGTGGAGAGGGGAGGGTGGGAAGGGGTTGGGTGGGGAGGGTGGGGCTGGGTGAGAGGGAGGGTGGGGCTGGTTGGGGAGGGTGGGGAGGGGCTGGTGGGGAGGGTGGGGAAGGGCTGGGTGGGGGTGGGATGGGTGGGGCTGGGTGGGGAGGGTGGGTGGGGAGGGGCTGGGTGGGGAGGGCTGGGTGGGGAGGGGCTGGGAGGGAGGGGTGGGGCTAAGTGGGGAGGGGCTGGTCACCCCGTGGTGCCCTTATAAAACTCAACGTTTAACCTACTCACGCCGGCTTGTCCGCCCTCACAGTCGGGCATATTTGCATAATACTCCACGCCGCCGTTGACCCTGGCCATTGACCGAGCAACCCAACGTTCCTACCGGCTCCCTCCGCAGGAATGTGTTTAAAAATGATTGAACACCCCCCGTGAACGGAGCCTACCGAACGAAAATCTCTCTCTCGATCCCGACGCCTGCTGTATATTTGGAGTTTGCATGTTCTCCCCGTGGTCGCGTGGATTTTTTCTCGGGTTTTTCCCTCCACATGTAGAAACATGCATTGAGATTACTTTACTGCCATGAATGTTCAAATGATAAGCCACTTTGTTTAGCCATCATGTGGCCAGGTCGCTTCTGAAAAATAAGTTAATACCTTAGTGGGCTTTGCCTCGAAGGATGGGGATGGTTTAGTTTATAGTTTGTATGAGTTTGGGCGATTTGTTTACCTTGATCGTACTGTGTACTGTCATGTTTTTGTATTGTTTGTTGTAACGTCCTTACCCGCCCTGACTAGACATCTGTGAAAAAGAGCTTTATAGATAATCGGATTCCTCTAGTATAAATATTATGATTCTGATAGTACTGTCGTCCTTGATAGGTGTTTTCCGCAAATGCACTAACGTCCATTGAATGCAATGGTCCCAGCCTCGTTAATGTCACGTCTTATAGAACATTAAAGCTTTTTTCTTCTTCACAAAACCCAGTCTACAAGACAAAAAGAACAACACGAATAACGCCAAAAACATTTTAATAATCTTGACCAAAAAATTTAAATTTACAAACAAAAGCACTGGTTAGCTTAAGCCAAGATGTGTAGCCAAGAGCCAACAAATCAAACGGGCACAGTTAAAACGAACAAACATGTCACATCACTCACACAAAACCCAGCACTCACGACGAACGCGCCCGGGGAGATGCCACACCTAAAGCCATCACGTGGTCCGCCTTGGAATAGGTCAACAAATCTAATGGAAAGGATACAAATTGGACAGGCAAAGCCTCAACAGCAAGTGGCAGAAGGTGCAACACAAAATCATGAAAATTATGTTTCAGCCACAATATGCTCCTGTACCGTGTCCCTCATTAGGACTGACTTCAGTCTTGGCCCAACGGCAACGGTGCATGAATTCCATTGATTTTGTCACAAACGAGACTGCATTAAAGTAATTGAAAGGAATAGTGCAAACTGATTCAATACACAAATTATATCCATGTTAAGAAGGGTCTTGAAGCTGGTTAGGGCCATGTTACAAAGACAGGTGAATTACATTTGCATGTCACTCACGTTTACAGTGTTGTTTACTGTGGCTTTCAGAAGGCCATACAGGAAGGAAAAGGTCTGTACGAATAAAACTCCCAAAAAGAGTGCAAGATTGGTATTGCATAAGTTAACGTCAAACATAGGCAAACAAGCAGCATCCATCCATTCTGTCTGTGCGAGACAAATAACTAATACACATTAACAGATCTGAAGCTTTGGTTGGATGTGCTCAATTATTCAAACTCTACACTGAAAAGCATTCTCACCGATATCTGCTACTGTGATAGTATAGTCCAGTTTATCTAGAAACGTCTGGCCAATTGAACCTTATGGCAGGACCCTGGAATCCCAAATAAACGGAAGTCAAATTCGTAATTAATTTATTTTTGGCGACTCTGTCCCACCGAGCACATAAACGCCGCAACCCACCTGGCGCGGATCATTCTGTTGTCATGTCGTCCAAACGCAGCGAGGACGAATGAGCAGAACAGAACTTTGATTAGCGCATCGTGTAGAGCTCGTCGAGAAGAATAGATTACCGTGTCGTTCGCCGTCAACAGACATAAAATGACGTCGCAACGCAATTTATGCGAGAGCCGGGGGGCTTATGGGACCCCGGGGTCCCGCCATAAGGTCCAATTCTCAAAACCATTGAGAGGGTCCTTGCTTGCAACGTTTGGCAGTATTTTTGTATGTCTGGGAAACCATACGCAAACATGGGAAATGTCAAACATCACAGATAGGGTAACATACAGCGCTTGCTGTACCTCTCCTCTGAGCAAATTCGTCTCTGCAGCAAGGCATCTCACACGCATAAGTTCAACACAATCCACCAACTCCACATCGCAAAATTACAGCTGTGTAACGCCATGCTTGGACATTAGGTTTAATTTATTTGCTGCAGCAATGCTCTAAATTGCGTTGTACTTTACTCACTACTTTACCCTAGAATGTACAAATAAGCAAAAAAAGTCCTGAAAATAGTATACATATTAGCATCAAATTGTTTTAACATTAAGATTAAAGTCATCAGCTGGGGATGACCGTAGTTTGCTCAAAACGATCTAGCAAAAGCCAACATGTTCTTTACATCAATGGCACTGATTGGATGCTTACACCAATGCCTCATGACCCAAACTAGACAAGAGTATAAAATCCATAAACCAATCAAAGCAACAAAAATATGCAAGATTACATATCTTACCAGTTACTTTCTAAATACTTATTTTGCAAATGGCTGACGTTAGCCTGTATTTGCAACTGTAAGGTTTTCCTGAATGAGGCTACTACATTTTAAACACTTTCAAACTAAGGTTGAAAGCATGAATGCATTCGTTCTCGTATGCCGATGCGTATCGGATTGGGGGCCACCATTAATTCTCATAAAGATGAAGCTGTAAACTTGTGTTGCTATTTGGGGCTTGCCCTATTTAAAACTACCAAAAATGTAAGGGTTGCCCAAAACTGTCAGCTTCCATATTGATAAGTATATATTGCCAAAGACATGTTAAATCGAATTACATAATCCTTGGATATGTAATATTTTTTCATCGCTTGTTTAGTATTTAAAAGCCAGGTTTTGTACCATGGAAGCTAGTTCGTCCTTGAAAATGTATTAACCAGTTGCCAAGTAGGCTGTGGTTAATCGATCATGTACTTCCTCAAACAGGTATAAGGTATGATCATAACGTTGGCTACCATGAGCAGGTAGTGCGATTTGCACATTACACAAATTGTTGACTTGCACAAGAGGTACGTTTGTCAACCCGAGATAAGCAGCCATCAACACATGACCGTCATATCAACTCCTAACCTTACATTTTGAAGTTGCGATAAATTCCTAGATTTGCATCAATATAATCCTCATCGGGTTACTTCTTGCAATGGTTGGAGCAAACCTGACCTACTGCAGATATGCATTTATTTTTTTAATGCGAGGCAGGGAAAAAATTGGCATTTGGGATTTTATTCTCAATAATCCAATTGTGATAGTGGTGTTTTGAAGAGATTGATAAATATGCAGTCTAAACTCTCGCAGTGAACAGTTGTTTTGAGTGTTGGGGAAAGGACCTCCTCACACGATGTCATCATGAGAAGCCAGTCTTACCACAGCCGGATGAAAGCCACTTCACACAACTGCCATTCTTCTCAGTTGTGCAATGCCACAATCCATCTTGCACCTGCGCATGACCTGACCTCATCACTCCATCAGGCATTATCCCCTCCAGCCATATGCTTTTCTCAGTCACTTAATTTCCTTAACAGTAAAGTTTTTTTTTTGCATTTATGATGCATGTGTTCCTCTTGCTCTGCGTATAATTTCCAGTATGCAACTCTCCATGCTTCTTTGAATCCTTTAAAATGTTTGGTCC